>NW_018228749.1:42417-126659 GCF_001263595.1 Phalaenopsis equestris
TGTGATGCAATTTTTGTGATGCGTCTTAACCTATGTTCAATTACCCTCTCCCATAATTTTAAAGTATGACACATCAACTTAATTCCTAAATTTGCACACTCTTGTGCATCATCCCATTTATTCTTAAAGATGGGGACAAAAATACTCTTCCTCCACTCCTCAGACATCTTTTTAGTTTTTAAAATAATATTAAAGAGTTTAGTAAGCCAAGAAACTCCCAAATCTCCCAAATATTTCCACACTTCAATTGGGATATCATCAAGTCCTATAGACTTTCCACCCTTAGCTTTCTTTAAATTCTCCTCAACTTCTGTTTTACTAATGCGACGGTAAAAATGAAATGTTTTATTATTATTCACGATATTAAGATCACTAAGGTTGATCCTATTTTCAGAAAATTCATTAAAAAGTTTATCAAAGTAACTCACACACCTATGTTGAATATCTTTTTCAAAGAAAAGTACTTTTTGATTTTCATCTTTAATACACTTTACTTGAGTTAATTCTTTACTTTTCCTTTCTCTTTGTTTGGCTAGTTTATAGATATATTTTTCACCCTCTTTAGTATCTAATATATTATAAAGATCATTAAAGCAGAATTTTTAGCGTCACAGATTGTTCTTTTAGACTCCTTGCGGGCAATTTGATATTTTTCTCAGTTCTCTAAGCTTTTACATTTAAACCAATTTTTATAAGATAACTTCTTATATTTTATCTTTTCTTGCACATTATTATTCCACTACCATCTATTTTTATTTATAAAAACTTTTTGTTTTTATTGTCAAAGCACATCTTTTGCTACTAGTTTAATAGAGTTTGTTACTGTATCCCACATAACATTTGCATCTTCATGAATATCACAAATTTTGAAATCTTGAATTTTACTCATACAAAAAACTTTATTTGTGTCTTTTAAGTTTCTCCATCTAATACTATGATGATGAGTCCTAGTATTTTTTTTTACAACTCTTAATCTTAAAATTCAAAACTAATAAACAATGTTGGGTACTTAAATTTTCACTTGAAATGACGTTACAATCTTTACAATCGTGACGATCTCTTCTTCTCATAAGAAAATAATTAATTTGTGTTCTATTAGATCCACTCTTATAAGTAATAAGATGTTCATATCTTTCCTTGAATAAAGTATTAGTAATAACAAAATCATATGCTAAAGCAAAATCTAAAATAGCTCTACCTTCTTCATGAGTTACTCCAAAACCGTTGCCACCATGAATATTTCTAAAATCTTCTATCACTCTACCGACATGTCCATTTAAATCTCCTCCAACAAAAATTCTTTCTTCAAGAGGTATCATTTGTATTAAGTCTTCTAAGTCATTCCAAAATTTATCTTTAGACTCTGTATCTAAACCTATTTGAGGAGCATAAACACTTATAATATTATAAATCTTAATATAAATGATAATCTTAAGGGATATAATTCTATGTCAAACTCTACTAATTTTTACAACATTATCTTTCAAACTCTTATCTATAATTACACCTACACAATTTTTAGTGCGACTCTTACCAAAATACCAAAGTTTAAAACCTAAATTATCAATCTCCTTAGCCTTTTCTCCAACCCACTTAGTTTCATGAATACATAAGATATTAATTTTCTTATGAATAATAATATCAACTAATTCCATTAATTTACCATTTAAAGTACCTATATTTCGAGATACTATCCTAATATTAGTTTCATTAGTTTGATGGACTAACTTCTTTACCCGCATTCGCTCGTAATGTGGGAACCCTTGCTTATTTAACAGTACACCCGGGGGCCGGTGTAGCTGCCCTTCCAAACTTTTCACTATTTTCAGGCTATACAACGTGTCGTTTCTAGTGGATGCCCTAGCACTTACACAATGATTAAAAGGATTCATGTCATGATTTTTTTTACAAGTTTTATGTTGGCTGTCGATTACCCAACGCAACCCTCCACTTTTCGCATCCCGGCTTTGGACCAACAATGACAATGTTTTAAATGTAGCGACCAATTCTAAAAAAAATAGGCAAGATATAAATTTTGGATCTTCAGTTGGTGATCCCTCAAACTGATTATTTGATACACTTGATAGTAGCAGGCTTAAGTTCAAATGAATTAGCAATTATAGTAGGTTTTGAAATACTATAATGAAGTTCATCTACCGTAGGGTTGGCATAATCTCATAAAGGTCTAAATTCTTAATGAATTTCAGCATTTTGATCATTTTGATTTGCCATTTTGGTAATTTTTTTAGGTTTTTCAAAACTTTAATTTTTTTGCCTTTTTAAATTTTCCTGACAGTTCTCTCTAATTCAAAATCGTAGGGCACTGGTCCTTCAGAACTTGAACTAAGCATACACTAAAATAAAATAAAATAAATTAAAATAAAATACACACAAAAGTACTATAATAAGATAATCCAACAATAACTCTTAGAGATTAGATAAGACTTTCTAAAATAGAAATTTGCTTTCAATCAACCTCCCAACAACGGTGCCAAAAACGTAATCCCGACTGTTTATATGAAACAATATAACAATGTATGCAATTTATATTCTTCACTTATCTTTCCTAATTTGCAACAACACCAAAAACTTGATCCTAAGAAAATCAGAATTTAACTTTTTAATATATATATATACATATATATATATATATTATTAAATAGAATAGGTGAGGTTGAGAATAAGATAGAAATTCGATTAAGCCCCTAATATCGAACCCTTAGGGGGTGTTCACAATATGCACTTCTAAATAACAAACTTTTTATTTCAAAAAGACAATTACTTAAACTATAAATATTTTTACAGTAATTAAAATTCTATTCTTTTTGGTCTTTTTGATATTTTGACAAAACAAACACAACTTCTAAATATAACTTGAGTTTATGCAAAAGAAAAATACTGAATATGAAATATCTTTCTCCTTATCATGAATCAGTAATAAGTATAGGAATTCTGTTGTGAAAGTATTCAAATTGTGTTGTGTCAAATAGGAGCAATATTATTCTATACCCTTACTAGAGATGCTATAAAGAACATTGACTAATTTAAAGTTCGAATAGTTTTGAAGACCGACTAGACAGGGAAGATAACAGCTCTCACTCTAAAGTTCCCTCGATTCCCTCCACCTATGTCGCATCAGAACCTAAGACAATAAACCTAGTTGGGGGCTTTAGCCTGCCACTTAAAGTCCTCTAACTCTACACCCTTCAAAGATTATTTCCCTATTTATTTGCACTAAATCATATGAATTACATTCTCATTCTTACAAACTCATGTGATTCTTTTTACTTGTTGACTGAGACAATACCAACCCAGTTCTTACATATTCTCACAACAAATTTTAACATCTAGATTGGCCAGATCAAGAAGTAAATAAAGTACATGAAATTAAATCATCACAACTTCTTCCAATATTAAAGATTAATAGTGTCCTCAACTTCCATACAACCCTTTAATTGCTTATCATTTTAAGGATTAAGATAAAGAAAACTACTTAGAATCCATGTAGAAAATAAAACCATACTTTAGTTTAAAAGTAGAAATCATTGTCAAACCAACAAGAAGTTTCGATTAAAATAAAAAGTAGTTTAAAATAAAGATAAAATTTTATCTCAAATCCTCCACCAATCTCTTGAAGTTCCTTTGAATCTCTTATCTCTTACAACACTCTTAACCCTCACAATAAAACTAAAAATAAAAAGGATAAAGTAAATTTGTGATGCTTAAAAAATCTCTCTAAAAGTTCCTTCACAAAATATTTCAAAAACTTCTCAGAACTCCCCCCATTTTCTCTCAACTTCTTTCTTTTATAATTTTTCAAGAGGTGCCTTAGTATCTCTTAGTATCTCTTCAAAATGTGTCCCCTGATTTGATGTATTTTCCAATGGATGCCTCCTTCTACAATTCTTTACACCAAATTTTTGTTACTAGTGGTCATAACCATTTTATTTAGTCAATAAGCGCCTCAAATGTCCCTTCAAAATTCAGCAAAATGAAATAACCTGTCAAATTACTACCTCTAGCACTTAAGCAAGAGACCTGTGGAACTTATGCGTGACCTTCTCAGTTTCACCGACGCTTAAGCGTAGGATCTGGAGCTTAGGCGCCAAAACACTTTTGCACCATTTTTTCATTTTTGCTCAAAATTTGGTCCTTTTTCACTCCTTTTAGAATTTTTCACCTTTTTAGTTATACTTGAAAGAGAAACACACAAATACCTTTCATTAAAGCACAATATCTCAAAAATAGGTATACAAATGTATTTAAAAACACTATATTAGGTTTATCAGCATCCGGGTGCGCAACCTCTTAGCACCCTGTGTCGGTTGCTGTATACTCTTCAAAGGTATAATAATACTCTAGATGGAGGAAATTACATCCTGGATACTCCACAAATGCCCCTATTTTTGATACCTATCTTGGAATTTCAATATTGTACATCGGGCAACCCTTGCAAAGCACATCTAGAATTTCTAGCAGTCTCTGCTCTATTACAAACTCTGATTCATCTTTTGTTACAGTTTCTGCAAAGCACATCTAGAATTTCTAGCAGTGACGTAGAAGTCTCCATCATGCATGGGTCTTTTCTTCTGCCGTAAGAAAGCTCTATGCTTGCGGTGGTTGGTGTTACGATGTTGTGTCAAGATCATAGAAGATCGAGTTTGCAAAGATTAAGTATCTTCTTCACGAGTATAAAAAAGAAAATGACTCTAGTGCAATAGACATAATATAAATAGGAAATCAGCTTGCAAATTAAGTGGTGCATTTGTCACTCTTTCTTCATTTGCGCATACTAAATTCCATGTCAGTGCGTTGATCATGGACGGTAAATGACTGGTTCTTTCCATTAGATGTTGTTGTGTCACAACTTTCTTCCTCTTTAGTGAGGAGTCTTCTTTGGTACCAATTCTAAGTAGTTATCACAATCCCTCTGTCTCCTGGTGGCTAACTATGCTCATTATGGGACCCTCGTAGTCTACGTTGACCTTACTGAATTCCAAGTCAAAGTCTACGATGTCGCTCTAGGCTGCCTTTTTTTCATCTAGAGCGAGATTTAAGCTGTCTTTAAAGGTGAAAATTAGCTTCTGCGTCGACATTTTTCTGTAGAAGAAAGAAAAACATCAGTGTGCTAAAACTCAAAACGAACATGAACAATAACAAAATTATCATGAGTCTACGATGTCTAAAATTGGTGGCCTTTTGAGAATGAATACGAGGTCACCAACTTTAGACACCCTCGGGTAGAACAATTTGTCATGAGTCTGCACCATCTTCGCTTGGTAGAGTTTCAAATTATGTTGTGCTTCTAATCATTTTCCTTTGATACTTTTCAATTCTTCAATTCTGAGCTTTGCACTTTCTTTTGTTGCAATTTAATTGGCGGCGATGACTCTAAGAGATGGTATTTGGACTTCCAATGGCAGTATGACCTCAGACCCAGTCATACGTGCGTAGGGTGTACTTTGAGTGGAAGTTCTGAATGTCGTCCTGTAAACCCACAAAGCTTCTAATCATTTATCTTTACAAAGCTTCTAATAGTTTATCAAGCCATCCTCTTTTAATTTCAACCAACATCTTCTTCAAAATTTGCATGAGCGTCTTATTGAAGGCCTTGGCTAGGCCATTTACCCGAGGATAATAGATTGTAGAGTATCTTAAGTCTATCCTGTGTCATTTGATGAAGTTGTTATCTGTGTACTCTTGAAGGTTGTTCCATCGTTTGAAATCACTTTGCGTGGTACACCAAAATTGTAAACAATCTAACAGTTGAATAATTGGAGAACATGCTGTATTGTAACCTTCTGTAATGGCATTGCTTCTACCTAATTGGAGAATTAATCTGTAGCTGCAAGAATAAATCTGTGTCCCTTAGAGAATGGGGGGTTTCTTGGACCTATTATGTCTATGCCCAATGCTCGAATGATTATGAGGGAATAGATGGATGTAGCATAATCAGAGGTTTGTGTAAGACCACCCCATGCACTTGACAAAAGTGACATCTTTTGGTTGTATCCACACAATCAAATATCATCTATGACCAATAATATTTGAGTCTTTAATCTTTATTTTTATCTTTGGCCCCAACTGGTGAGCTCCACACAGTCTGACGTGCACTGCTTTGACAATATTTTCTACTTCTGCTCTGCTTAGACATCATAGCCACATCTTATTGAATGATCTTCTGTAAAGGACATCACCTACTAGGGAATATGACATAGCTCTTCTTGAGATGTGATATGTTTCGAACTTGTCTTTAGGTAGCTTTCTTATTTACAAATATTCTATCAATGACATGTAACAATCTTGGTTAATGTCAGCAACTAAAATCATCACCTCTTCTTCTATTTCATGATTGTGGAGATTGTCGAGGTCAATTTGAGATAAAACTTGACGTCCTTGTATTACAATTTTGATGGAACCCTCTGTAGAACATGTCAGTTCCTTAGCAAGTTTTACTAGAGCTTCAGCATGGGCATTACCTACCCGTGGAATCTGGTATACGGTCACATTATGGATCTGTTTCAGCAATTTCATTGAGTACCAATAGTATTCTGCTAGTAATGGTTTCAAAATTGTATGTTGTTTGACAACTTGTTGGATGACGAGTTTTGAGTCACCATAGATGAAAATGTCTGTTATGTGCATTGAGATTTTTAAATCCAACACAGTGATTAATGCTTCATACTCTGCTTTGTTATTTTTACTTGAGTCTTTCAAGTGGTAGAACAATCTCAGCATACCCTGATTTGGAGTGATGAAAATAAGACAAATTCCTGCTTTGCCTAGTATAACTATCTCTGATGCCTTGTCCTTTCTGGCTAATGAAGCCCCAAGTACATTTCTCAATGTCTTGCACTAGACGGTTCTATTTGTAGTATCCACTCATCAAGTAGCTCATCATTGAAATGGGACCCAGCTGGAAGTGTGAGTGCTGCAAAAAAAATGCTAAAATCTGTCTCTTGATAGCACGGTGGGGAAAAAAAGTTATACCGTACTGTAATAAAATCATCAACCATCTTACTAAATGTATGGAAAGTATTGGTCGGATCATATAATTTTGTAATGGATATTCTTTCAAAATAAGGGTTACCTTATGAGAAAGCATGTAATGCCTAAGTTTTTGGGTGGAAAAAATTAAAGCTAGTCAATGTTTCTCACTAAGAGAACACTTTACCTTCGTTAGACACCGACTCAAGTAGTAGAGTGTGTTTTCCTTTCCCTCATCATTGAATTGAGCTAACAGGGCTCCAAGAGAGTCATCTAAGGCTGTGGTATAAAGTATCGAAGGTCTTCCAGAGATAGGGGCTATAAAAAAAGGATGTGTCTTTAAATATTGCTTAACTTCCTCAAAGGACCGCTGGCATTTCTCTTCTCAAACAAGTTTGACATCGTTATTAATTAATGTCAAGAAAGGTTGACACCTACCCGAGAGATTAGAAATAAAGCGTTGCAGTTATGCAAACTTTCCTTGGAAGGAAATTATTTGTTTCAAGGTTTTGGGAGGAGACATTTCCAAGCTAGCTTTAATCTTATCTGGGTCAATCTCGAATCCCAGATGACAAACAATGAATTCTAGAAATTTCCCGGATGTGACGCCGAAGGCACACTTTAAGGAATTCATCTTGAGATTATATTACTGTAATCATTCAAACATGATCCTTAAATCATACAAATGGTTTATTCTCTATTTACTTTTGCTTACCAAATCATCCACATAACATTCCATTTGATTGTGAATGAGGCTATCAAAGATCTTCGTCATAGCTCATTGGTATGTTGTTCTGTCATTCTTCAATCTGAATGGCAATACTATGTAGCAAAAATTTTGATCAGTATTCTGAATGCTGTAAGTATTGCATCCTCTGTAGCCATCTTGATATGGTTGTAGCCTGACGATCCATCCATGAGAGAGAAAATCACATGTTTTGACGTGATGTTTACCATTAATTCTAGTATCGATAACAAAAGTTTATCTGTTGGACATGCCTTATTTAAATCCCTAAAATTGACATAAACACAGATTTTTCCATTTTTTTTCTTAACTGGTACAATGTGGCTAACCATGTGGGGTATTTCTCTTCCAGCCCAAATTTATCATTTTGATGGGGAAGCACGGTACATAAGGAGAAAGTAACCAAAAGGTAATTACATTAATTCATTAGAATTCTCTTCCTAATTTACATAATTTTCTGAACTAGTAGAAGGGGAAGTACGATAAAACTTGATGGGTTTTGAACCAATGCTATGGACCTCCTTGACCTTTAAACTCTCAACCTTTTGAGGGTGGATCGGTGTAAGGGTCATGGCATGCACATAGTGGTTGATCCGATCATATATTGAGTCGTATTCACTTTTCTCTACATATTCCAAATAAATTTTGAATTGAGCTTCTTTTATTTTATCATTACCAATTCTTACTCAGAGCTTTCTTCATCAGAAATTTCTTCCATGTCGATGTTAATGGTCAGCCTTGTCTATTCAAGAATCGTGTTAATTTTTCCTTGTTCACGTCCTCAGCCTCAATCTCCTTTGTATAGAATAAAAGAACCTCTACCAGCTCATTTTGAATAAATGGTAGCAGATCGTTGAACTGGAGTTGAATGGCCTTGCTCTTGTGATCTTTCTGAGTCTTCCATTTCACTTGACACAATTTTATAGGAAAATAAAATCTTCTTTGGAGGTGCGTATTAGGTGGCATCTTCATGAATGCCTACTTCATGAACTGATAACAGTTGTAAATCTCCTTTGATGACATGTTCTTGTCCTTCTTTAAAATACTTGATACACTGGTATAGAGATGACGGAACCATGTTATGCTCATGAATCCATGTTCATCCCAGTAAAGCATTGAAAGAGGTCTTTGCATCAATGTTATGAAATTTTACGATCGTTACCAGCTCTCCAACTTTCATTCACAATGTCATCGGTCCAAGGGCTCTTTCTCCCTTCTAGAAAAATACTCTTAACCTCATTTTATCATCTATAAACTCCTGAGCCTCAATATTCAAATATGTCAATGTTTGTAGACTCATTAAGTTGAGTGACAATTTCAGATCTACAAAAACTTTAGAAAATACAAAATTGGTATTAACGGAGATATAGAGTGGTCGGTGGTGCCGAGCAACAAGTCTTCATCTATAAAGAGTATCTCAAGCAGTTCCTTTAATGATTAAACTTCATCCGAGGTTATGCTAGCCAATTGAGCTAATAAAATCTCTTGGTCGAGCAAGGTTGTAACCAGAGATTCTCTCTTCTCATTTGACAAGATTAAAGCATCATAAATTCTTAGTTTGGTTAGGAAACTCCTAAGATGAGCTAGCACGTTAAAATCTACTTTATATAACCCTCTGATTTTTACATCGTTATGTGTCTCTTCCACTGGAGGAGGTGGAGGTAGCTCTTCTCGAGTGACTGTTTATTTTCCTTTCTCCATTAAAGCTATCCTTGGGGGTAATACCTTCACACTTCTTAGATATATTTTTGTAATTTCTTCTTCTTCTTCTTGAGATGTTGTTGGCGAAAATTTTGACGTCTCTTCTACAAAGGAGAAATCCAAGTTGATGGCGAGTGGTGTATCATGGTACTCGAGAACCGATTTCTTACTCATGACGATATTGTAACAGGAATTTCTTACATCGTCTTCATTCTCATTAACGGTTAATCGAACTTAAGTATGATTTGTGGATCTATTTGGGAATTGAGATCTGAGTTAGATTGGTCAATGTCAGTTATGTTATCACTAGAAACAGTTAGAACGTAGCCAAAAATCATAATCATTATATTCTTAAGACCCTGGTGGGGCAAAAAGATAATCATACATGGTCAAGGGTTCACAGATTTTCTTCCCCTAATCCAAGACAATCAATCTAACACAGGCAGTCCATATTCTACTAATCCCAATTTTCTGTATAGATGTAAAATGTGTTGTATGCGATTATATGCTTAATTTCTTAATAATGAATCTTATTTTGCAACAAAGCCAAAAATCTGATCTAAAATAAAAGCTAGGTAAATTTTCCACTATGAAGCAAGTAAGAATACAATTATAATATTTAACTATGGGATACTATGGAAGTATACGTATTGTTATCAAGTAAAATAAGACTTTTCGATTATGTCTTGAATATCGACCCCATAGGAAAAACTTGACAATATGCACTCTATAAAATAGGAAAGATTATATAACAAAATTCTACTTACAAAAATATTCTTACTTAAACTCAAGATGCTATAATAGGTATGAAAATTTGATTATTTTTGTAATTTTTTGGATAATAAAAAATAAAGTAAGAAATTAACTAACTCAACTAAATATTAGCAAGTTGAAAAAAATACAAAAAAAAATATATTTTTCCTTATCATGAATTAATAAAAAGTATAGAATAACTATCGTGGAAGTATTCTTGTTGTGTTGTGTGAAATAGGAGTAATACTATTCTTTACCCATACTAGAGATGCTATAAAAAACATTAGCTAATCTAATGTTTGAAAAGTTTTGAAGACCAGTTAGGTAGGGAGGATACTAGCTCTCACTCTAGAGTTTCCTCTTCTCCCTCCACCTGGGGGCTAACATCTCGTATCAAAACTTAAAACTATAAGTCAAATTGGGGGCTTTAGCCTGTCACTCTAAAGTCCTCTAATTCTTCACCCATAAAGGTTTATTTTCCTATTTATTTGCACTCAACCCAATGAACTACATTCTCACCCATGAAATCAAATGTGCCCATGAAATCAAATGTGAAATGTGATTCTTACAATTTGTTGACTGAGACAATACCATCTCAGATCTTACATGTTCTCACAATAGGTATTAACATCTTAATTGGCCAAATAAAGGAGTAAACGAAGTACAAGGTTTCAAATCATCGCAACTTCTTCCAACATTGAAGTCCAATACATCACACAAGTTCTTCCAACATTGAAGTCCAATACATCACACAACTTCCTTTCTATACTTAATAACTTATCATTTTAAGGAAAAAGATAAGGAAAAAAACTCAAAATTCATGAAAAAAACACAACCACACCTGATTTTAAAAGTAGAAATCATGCACATGAACAAGAAATCTTAATTAAAACCAAATATAGTCACAAAGCTAAACACTTATCTAAAATCCTCTCCACCAAATTTCTTGAAGTTCCTCTGAATTTTTTTCCTTCACTCATAATACAAACTAAAAGCAAAATAAAATAAAAAGGTGGCCGGCAGTGGCGACAGTGATGGGTGGCGACGGCGACAGTGGTTACTAAGATGAATGATAGTTGTTGGATGTGGATTAGCCCCTTTTCTAGATGATCCAAGTATTCTTTTATAAAAATCCTAGAGATGCCTTGGTGTCTCTTCAAAATGTGTCTCTATTCAATGAATCTTCTAGAAGATGTCTACTTTCAAAAGCCAATTGAATGAATTTTCGTGTCCATGAACTAATTCCATATTTTTACCAAGGGTTATTTCAAACTCCTCTTCAAAAATTCATCCAAATTAAATGAATCATCAAATAAACACTTTTGGCGCATAAAAGCGGGGCACCTAGTGCTTAAACGTGGCTTTCTCTGAATAACTAGTGCGTAACCACCAGTAATGGGCGCTTAGTTCATTATTGCACCTTCATCATTTTTTCTCCAAATTTGATCCTTTTTCACTCCTTTTACCATTTTTCATCCATTTGATTGTACCTGAAAGAAAAACATATAAATACCTTCCATTAAAGCGCAATATCTCAAAAATATGAATAAAAATATATCTTTAAAGATGTGTTCAAAAATACTATATATTTAGGTGTATCAAAATTCCCAAACTTAAAATGTTACTTATTCTCAAGTGAAACTTCAATCTTTTAGAAACTAAATAAGTAGATTATGCATATGAGTTTCTTTTGGAGTTTCTAAAATTTTGATGTAGAAATATACTAGTCCATTTTGGAAAAAAAAAATTAGTAAATGAGACCAACTTAATGAGACCAACTTAGAGTTTGACCAACTTAGAGTTTAGAAATTCTCAATGTAATGAAGTCTAAAAATATGAGTTTCTATCTTGTTCAAAAATGTTGTAGATTCTCCAAATATAGAGTTTAAAGTTTCTATAATCTCCACTTACAAATTTTTATTAAGCATATATTTACTTACTATATTATATCCTTAAGTTTAAGAGTTTCTGAAGTTTTATACTTTAAAAAGATCAGATGTGGAACCAATTTTTTATTAGGCACAAATCCTCAAGCTTCTCCTCCCCTTTCAACATTCTTCTCTTTTCTTTTTCATTTCTCTTTATTTTACTTTTTTTTCAGGCAAGAATTACTATATTTAGATAGGCCTTTAATGCTTTTAAATTCCACTATTCCTTTCCTAAAGCAAAGAGTTGACATATTTCCTTTACTTAAAAACATAATAATAATTTTGAAAATTACTTTCAATAAAATAAATTAAAGTTTTGAAAATATAAGTCTAACTCCTCTACATTTTTCAAAAATACAATTTCTCCTACCAAAGAAAGTTACACAACATTTATCACTTCCACACTAAAATTTTTTAACTTTAATTTTTCTTTATTACTATAAATTTTAACTAAATTCTCTTACTCATTTCTAGACTCAAAATTTTACTTCCCTAATATAACTTCATATACATGATCATTTTTCTTTAAATCAAAATCAATTTTATTTGAAATACATTTGAGAACAATTAAATTTCAAGTTTTTAGAAAATTTTTCATTCCTCCCCAAAACTTAAATTTTTAATAGAATAAAACTTTTTAGCAGCACATATAAATATTGACAGGAATGAAAACTACCAATAACATGCTAGCAGAAATTTTTACATCATAATTATGCTAGTACAAAAATTGAAAACAAGAGTAAAAATTAAATTGATCAAATTTTAATTTACTTAACATATAAGTAAACAAACACACTAACAAACGTACACAACAACAACATAAAGAAAAATATCTTGTAGTAAACTGAAATTTTTAAACATGTCATTTTTAAGTAACAAGTTAGCTATATTCTAAACCTTCTTATGATCCAAAATTAAGTTTAGCACCTACTAACTAACTATAATAAACAACACAATTAAAATAATTACTACCACAAAAACATAATAACTACTCACAAAAACATAAATACATCACAAAAGAGTCTAACAAAACAAAAAACACCAAAAACTAACAGTCTCAACAATTACATCTCAAAACACAACAAAAAGTACAAAATAATTGCACCATCAATAGTTTAAACAATAAATTAAAAATTAAACTAAAATATAGAGTCCAATCTAATCATCCTCATCCTCTTCATCACTCTCATCACTATGCCAAGGAGTTACTGGCTCATATGATGTATTTCTTGGATATTAAGGAAAAATTACATCTTGGTTACATCTCCTGAGGTTTTCCATAACTAAGTTGTACTCTTCCTCATAATCACTATGTCTCCTCACATATCCATCCATATGTTCTGCAAAATTTTCTAAATTTAATAGTTACTCCATGGTGTAGTTAACATTGTTCAAAATCCTCTACAATAGTTGTGATTGAGAATAAGATCCAGAAGTACCCTGTGATGTAGAAGCATGTGAAGTAGAA
This sequence comes from Phalaenopsis equestris, assembly GCF_001263595.1. Lineage (NCBI taxonomy): Eukaryota > Viridiplantae > Streptophyta > Magnoliopsida > Asparagales > Orchidaceae > Phalaenopsis > Phalaenopsis equestris. The sequence goes on from NW_018228749.1 coordinate 56,000, forward strand.
TTTGGAGATGTAAAAGCTATAAAACTACTAGAAAATCTACCCCTCCAACAAAAAATGGAATGATGTGAAAAGGATTTCACATTCATCTGGTAATCGACTTGAGTGGCCGCAATATCTCCTACCAGCTATCAAATCTAACTCCAGCCTGCTCGCATAAAGAGAAGATCAAGGATGCAAGTCCCAAACATTTAGTAGTAGCAACAACAACAGAATTGATAATAACACTATAAATCAAAGCTTCGATGTCGATGGGCTTGAACTGCTGGATGAAATAGTTCAAAATTACTTGACACAGGTCACTTCATTAAGATGATTGGTAGATAGCAGACGAGCAGAAATGAAATAGTGTCATGCCTTTGTAGTATCATTTAACTTCGAGGTGGGGAAATTGAATCTTCTCTCATTAGTTATATTTCATAACCCTCATCCTTCAGTCAGCGACTCGTCTAACTCCTCCTCATTTGGACTATAGTTTGAATAAAAACATAAAGTGCTCAGGGTAAAATGATAAAATTTATTTATTACTCAGATGAGAAAGGTATTGTCTTTCCTCAAACCATGACTCCTTCAGCTTAGGGGAGATTCACATAGAACTCCCGCACAACAGAAATCACTACCACAGTAGAAAAACAACAAAACCACTCCCATTGACGGTGAACAATAAGATCCTCTATAGCTCCTCCCAAACTTTTAATACAACACACAAAAATCAATTTTCTCGATTATTGTGCATCACTGTATTGATCCTGAGCTCCAGCACTCACAAACTTGCTTGAATCAAATTGAGCCTTTCCCTGGCCCCTCTTCTTTCTTGGTGTCATTTCTAAAAAAATATATAAAATTCACAATAAATTCCAAATTTAACTCTAAGTAACTATACATTAATCCTAAAAGCTTAAACTACCAATTCCATGAATTTTCCATAGATTTTCCTCAAATTCTTACAATCAATAGTGATTTTCAAGTAGATATAGAATGTACTTAAAATACATGGTGAAAATAAAATATTTTTGCATAAAAGTAAAGCTCTTATCTCAAGGATATCAAATCTAGAAAATTTTCCTCCAAATCACCAAGAAATTTTAGAAATAGGGTGTGCTTTAATATCGAAATCCTGACAGCTTGAGGAAGGGGACGAAGTTGAGCTGTAAAAATGGAGTTTTTGGATCGAGTCGTCACTTAGAACTATTTTCAAACTGGTTTACATGAACCTATGCTTAAGCATGAATGTTTTGGTCCTTAGGAGTCTGTCTCTTGGTTTAGGCAACGCTTAAGCACGGGGTCTTGGTGCTTAAGCTCCAGTGCACAAATTTTGATTTTTTTTGTTTATAAGTAAAATACATTTCTAGCTTAAGTCTGCCAACTTTACATTGTCTCAAAACTCTTTAATAACTATTTTCTTCCCTTTCAACTATCCTCTTACTCAAGATTCACCAATCTTAAATAATTCGATTCAGTACAAAATAATACGAAAATTTCACACAAACAAACACTTATATTTGTTCACTAATAATTGCATACATTTTCAATAGATAAATTCTCAATCCAAATAGTCTTGGATGAGAAAATTCCTAAACACAAACACTAGACAATAATAATATCAAAAACATACTAAACACACTTAACAAAAATAAGCAAACACTAAACATAAAAACACTAAACAAAGCACTTAATTCAACTCTCCATTTGGTAGAATGAAACCTGGCCTATCAATAGTCTCTCATTTAGCATTTAGAATGCAAATCTGATAAAACGGACGGTGGTTAATAAACTCTTGTTGAATCTTCTTCAATTCATTTCTTCATCAAATTCATAGTCTTTTTCACTTCTTCTATAAAATTGGTATGGCTAAACTGCATCTTAAGTTTCCGTCATATATGATCCATATGTGCGTTAACTTTCATCACTTTCGCTTCAATTGAAGCCTAATTTTTTTCTCAGCTATTCCATCGATACTAACAGCTAGGAAACCATTATATAACTCTTGCACACTCTGACTAACAAGCTTTTTTCTCATTTCCTCCTACATTTTTCTTCAAATCTCTCTCCCAAGATGACATCTTTCCAAAACTCTCTCTTCTAACTTAAAATTTAGGGTTAAAATTAAATTGTGGTAAAAATCCCGACATAGACCCTCTATTTATAGGCTGAAAACCCCCCTATAACTCTTAGGCACAACTTAGAACTGCTCTCCCAAGTTAAAGCCAACCAAATCATGGTTAAAAATTCTAGAAACCAAAATTCATACATGTTTTTAACTATCGAGCTTAAGCACAAGGTATTGGTGCTTCAGTGCTAGTGCTTAATTTAGCACAGGTCAACTTATCATCCAAATACTTTTTCTAACATGTTTAAGTCATCTTTTAAGGTCATAGAATAATCACTAAATCATAATATATTCAAAATACTATATAAATTTTCTAAATCAGACACAACATCAAAATAATAAAGTCAAACACATAGATAACTATGGGTTGCCTCCAATAGTACGCTTTGTTTAACATCATCAACCCAATGTAACCAATGCTTATTCTAGTTGACTTAACATCAAAAAATCATTTAATTTAAATTGGTCACCTTAAAAGTAGGATTTCAGCATGTGAACATTCACTTTAAATATTTTATCAATTTTAGAATCTTTGACATCCACAGCTCCAAAGGGAAAAACTTTCATCAGAACAAACAGGATCATCCACTTAGACTTAAGTTTGCATGGAAATAATCATAACCTTGCATTATAAAGCAACTTGTTTCCCAGACTAAAAATTTTTAGTAAGCATCCTTCGATCATGCAACATCTTCACCATTTCTTTGTAATTCTTAACACTTTCATAGGATTCATTCCCTATCTCTTCAAGCTCATTCAATTGCAATAGTCTTTTTTCACCAGCATCCTTTAAATTGTAATTAAATTCTTTAATATCAAAATATGCTTTATGCTCTCAAGTTTAATTGGTAAGTGACAAGCTTTCCCAAATATTAGCCTGTTTGGGGACAATCCTATAGAAGTTCTGTATGCAATCCTATAAGCCCACAAAGTATAATCAAGTTTTACTGAACAATCCATTTTAATTGGATTCACAAATTTTTTGAATATTCTTTTAATTTCATGATTGGATAATTCAACCAAACCACTTGTCAGGGGATGATAAGCTGTAGCTATTTATGGTTAATATGATAATTCTTTAATAACTTATCCATTATTGCATTTCTGAAATGGCTTTCCTCATCAGTTATGATTACTCTTGCTTCCCAACTTAACAAAATATATTCTTTCTTAAAAAAATTCTGCAACACTTTCAGCATCACATCGACGTAAAGCAACAACTTTTATCCATTTGGATATATAGTCTTCTACTAACATTATATATAAATTCCTGAAAGATGGTATAAATGATCCAATGAAATTTAATCCTAAATATCAAATATCTCAACTTCTAACACATAGTTTAGGGGCATCTAATTTCTCCTAGAAATTTTTCTTACTCATTGACATCGATCACAAGTTTTGACATAGGCGTTAACATCTCTAAATATTGTCGGTCAAAAAAATCCAGATTGTAAATTTTTGTATGTTGTTTTGTCAACACCAAAATTTCCCCAAAAATTACAATTATGAAATTTTTAAATAATTTCATAAGTTTTTTCTAAAGGCACATATATTCAAAAAAATTGATCCTTACCTTGTTTATATAAGAATGGGTCATCCTAAAATTAATTCATAGCTTCACATAAAAATTTCCTCTTATGTTGGTATGTCATTTCATATGGTATAATATCACCAAAAATGAAATTCACATTATCAGCATACCATGGAACTCGCCACTCATTAACATTAAACAATTCCTCATCTAGAAAATGTTCATTAATCTCTTTTACAAAACAAAGTGGTTTCTCTAATTTAAGCCTAGATAGATGATCAATAATTTGATTCTTAGCTCCCTTCCTATCTACTATCACAAAATCAAATTCTTGCAAAAGAAGAACCCATCTTTTTAGTCTTGGTTTTGCATCCTTCTTTTTAATTAAATACTTAATAGTAGAATGATCTGTATGCATAATGCATTTAGTTCCAATTAAGTATGATCTAAATTTATCAAAAACATATACTACAACTAATAGCTCTTTCTCAGTTGCAGTATAATTAATTTGAGCTTCATTAAGAGTTCTAGTAGCATAGTATATAACTTTTAAAATCTTATCAAACTTTTGCCCTAAAACAACTTCAATAGCATAATCACTTACATCAAACATTAATTCAAAAGGTTTTTCCCAATATGGTGAAATAATAATTGGTGTAGTGATTAATTTTTCTTTTAATAATACAAAATCTTTTAGGCAGTCTTTGTTAAATCTAAAAATTACATCTTTTTCAAGTAAATGACATAGAGACTTAACACTTTTTGAAAAGTCTTTAACAAACCGCATGTAGAATCCAACATGTCCTAAAAAACACCTAATTTGCTTCACACTTTTTGGGTAAGGTAATGATAGATGTGCAGGGCCTACTTCCATACCATTTCTTGAAATTTGATTTCCCAAAACTATTCCTCCTACTTCCATAAATTGACTTTTTTTCAGTTAAGGACTAAATTTGTTTCTTCACAGTGCTTAAGAACTTTTGATAAATGTTCTAAACATGATTCAAATTAAGTAGCATACACGAAAAATTCATCCATAAAAATTTTAATCCCTTTTTCAAATAAATGACAAAAAATAGCCATCATACATCTTTGAAATGTCGCAAGTATATTGCATAAACTTAAGGGCTTTCTTCTAAAAGCAAATGTACCATAAGGACTAGTAAAAGTTATTTTCTCTTGATCCTTAGTAGTCATTTGAATTTGGTTATAAACAGTATATCCATCCAGAAAATAAAAGTAGTTATGCCCAGCTAGTCTATCCAGTATTTGATATAAAAAGGGTAGTCGAAAATGATCTTTACTAATGGTGGGATTTAATTTTTATTATTTTAGATGGAATTCACTTAAATAACTTATCACATAAGTTGTTTAAAAATGACATTCACTTAGATATCCTATCACATCCATTTTATAACATTCATCATTTTTACTTTTTGCAGGGTATTTCATTAATTTTAAAATATTAAACGTAAATTAAATGTATTGTTTGATAGTTGACGTACATAGTTAATTCTTTTTCCTGCACATCTATCATTGTTATTTTTGTACCTAGGAAAGGTCTCCCAAAAATGCTATGTATCTCCTTATCTTCCTTCATATCTAACACATTGAAATCAACATGAAAAGGTAAATTGATCCACATTCACTAGGACATCTTCTATAACTCCTTTAAGATGGGTTATTGAACAATCTGCTAACTCCAAAGTTACAATAGTAGGGGGAATTTCTCCTAATTTCAATATTTTAATTATTGATATTGGCATAAGGTTGATGATTGCACCTAAATCACATAAAGCGTTCACATAAAACTTATCTCTTATTGCACATGGAATTGTGAAGCTACTAAGTTCTATAAACTTTTTAGGAAAATTTTTCTAAATTATAACACTGCACTCCTCACTAAGTGCAATAGTCTTGTTATCTTTGAACTTCCTTTTCTTGTTACAAATATTCTTCATAAACTTCATCTAGCTTGGCATTTGTTCTAAGACTTCAGCAAACAAAATATTTATTGTAAGCTTCTTAAAAATTTCCAGAAATTTGGAAAATTATTTATTCAACTTTGTTGTTGGAGCCTTTGAGGAATTGGAGGTGTTGTTTTTGCAAGGCAAATTTAAGTGGAGAAATAGGTCTCTCTAAACCTTTCGGAGCATCCTATTTTGGTTCTTCATTATATTCTCTCTTTACTTTAGTCTCTTATTGAACTCTACCTTCCAATTCTCTTCCGCTTCTAAGTTGAACAGCTTTTACTTGTTCTTTATTCTGATCTTTCGTTTTCACTTCTATATGGTTAGGAAGTGTTTCTTGGGATCTATTACTGAATGAATTTGTTATTTGTCTCAATTCTCATTATTTCTAATTGTAGCTCATTGACTTTGTAACTGATTTTCCATTTGTAACATCACTTCTTCTATTGAAAACTTCTTCTCCTTAAATTGTGGATTATTTTTAAAACCTGAAGGATAAGAATGCCTATAATAACTTTTCCATTGGTTGTTCCAATTTCCCAATGGGTTTACTTGGTTGTTTCCCCATTGCTGATTATTACCATCTGAAGTATTATTGTATTATTCTGAAGTATTATTCTAGTTAAAGTTGGGATGGTTCTTCCAACGTGGGTTATAATTGTTTGAATATGGGTTATTCTACTTGTTTTTAATGGCATTAAAAGGTTCTAATGAAGCTTGAGAATCTACCATTTTGACTAGTAAATTCACTTCAAACATTGCAATTGGTTGAAAAAAATTCATTCCAAACTGGTAAAAAGATGTAATATTATTTCTAAGCTTTACAGTTTTTATGGTGGAAAATATTTAGCAAGAAATTTCTACGCTAAATCACTCCAAGTTCTGATAGATCCCGATAGTAACAAATGTAACAATATCTTAGCCTTATCCCTCAGTGAGAAAGAAAATAATCTAAATCATGTAGTAAGATTTGATATCCCATCACATTTAAATGTAGTACATATTTCCAGAGAATTGGCAAGATGTAAATTTCGATCTTCAGTTGGTGCTCCCCCAAACTGATTATTTGATACCATTTGGATAATAGCATGTTTAAGCTCAAGTAAATTAGCCAATACAGCTTTTTTGAATACTACAATGAAGTTCGTTCACCATAGTGTTTGATTAATCTCTTAAAGGCCTAAACTCTTCAACATTTTTATTATTTTGATTTGTAGTTTTTAATGTTTTGATTTTTCTAATAGTTCTTTCTAATTCAGAATCGTAAGGAACAAGTCTTACGCAACTTGAACTATGCATACATTACTATGAAACACATTAAATAAAAAAAAATAAAATAAAATAGAAAACACACAAAGAAGAATTTTATATAAAAAATCCACTACAATATTCCTATAATAAATCTTAAAGTTTAAATAAGACTTCATAAAAATTGAAATTTTGCATTCTAAAAACTTCTTATGAAAATTTTGTAATTTTCCTCGCTAACAGCTTCAGAAACTTGATCTCATGTTTCTATATAGATGTAAAATGCTATGTACGTGATTATATACTTAATTTTCTTAATAATGATTCTTATTTTGCACCAAAGCCAAAAAATTGATCCAAAACAAAAGCTAGGTAAATTTTCCACTATGAAGCAAATAAGAATATAATTCTAATATTTAAATATGGGATACTACCCAAGTATACCTATCGTTATCAAGTAATATAAGACTTTTTGATTAAGTCCCAAAAATTGAACCCACAGGGAAAACTTGACAATATGTACTCTATAAAATAAGAGAAATTAGATAACAAAATTCCACTTAGCAAACTTTTCTTACTTAAACTTGAGATGCTATAATAGGAACGAAAATTTGATTCTTTTTTTAATCTTTTTGGATGATTGAAAATAAAGTAAGAAAATAACTAACTTAACTAAATATTAACAAGTTAAAGGCAATATAAATATAATATTTTTTTCCATATCTTGAATCAGTAACAAGTATAGAAAATCTATTGCAGAAGTATTCCAATTTTGTTGTACCAAATAGATACAATAATATTCTTTACCCTTACTAGAGACGCTATAAAGAACATTGGTTAATCTATAGTTTGAGTAGTTTTGATGATCGGTTAGGTAGGGAAGATACTAGCTCTCACTCTAGAGTTCCCTCTTCTCCCTCTACCTGAGTTATAACATCTCATATCAAAACTTAAAACTATAAATTAATTGGGGGGCTTTAGCCTGTCATTCCAAAGTCCTCTAATTCTACACCCTTAATAGTTTATTTCCCTATTTATTTGCACGCAACCCCATGAACTAAAGCATCATCCATGAAAATAAATGTGATTCTTACTATTTTTTAGCTGAGAAATGCCATCTTGGATCTTACATGTTCTCACAATAGGTATTAACATCTTAGTTGGCCAAATCAAAGAGTAAATGAGAGTAAATGAAGTACAAGGTTGGTTTCAAATCATCACAAATTCTTCCAACATTGAAGTCGAATACATCACACAATTGGCTTGAAAATGTGTTACTTGCTGGCTGAGATTTCTGATTTTTTCAAATGTCTTAAAGTTTGGTGACACAGAAGCCTTAACGTAGGACAAAACATCAAACTCCTACAGGAAAGGTCTACCCTTTGAAATCAATGCACCACCCTTAGATTGCGCTAAGGCCTCCTTAACATGTTGTTCGACCAACTCCTTTATAGTTTTTTTTTTGGTATTACATTTGGTAGGGAACCTTTCTTTTGCTGATCATCTATGTTGGTGGAGGCAACTTCTTTCCTTTTGTCGGTAATGTGATCTATCTCTTACTGGTTGACTTTTGGAGAAGCTAACAACTGCGACTGGGATTATCCATGAACTGTAGCCATGATGGCCATAGTGGTGGCCATCTCTTCCATTCTCTTCTTCATTTTTTTGATCTGTTTAAATTATAGCAGCACAACCCTGCACAAATCATCTACGATGTTCCCTCCAATAAGAAGTTAGGAATAACATGCAGATGTAGATGCTCTAGTCTCGATGGCATGAATATTCATAAAATATTCATTGAGATAATAGTTAAAATCAAAATCTTCATCATCCATATCTACTCCGTGCTCTTTGGCTAACTCAGAAATATCGGCCTTGAGCTTTTCACATTTCATTCAATTATCGCTTTGGGGTTATCTTGTGATCTAGAGGACTCTCCTGAGCATCCTCCCTTTGTCCATTAGACTAGGTAGCAACGGCTAAAATGAGCCCTGATACTTTGAACCTTTGTTTCCTTCCACAGTCTTGCCATGTGGGCTCATAAAACTTACTCTTATCTTATCATACCAAATATCTTTAACATTAGAATTGACCTTCATTATTAAAAAAAATACCAAAATTTACCATAATATTCATAAACTTAAGTATAGTCATTTAAAGTTTAATCTTAATATCCCATGTCATTTTAGATTAATTTTAAAAATATTGTTAGAGAAGAACAAATAAAATTTAGTTTACTTCTTTTTAAAAGAATTTTTTTCCATCAAAACTTAAGATCTTAAGCATTTTAGAAATATTTTACTATAAAATTTTGTTGGTGAAAGAAAATAGTAAATGCATGAAAATAAAACCTAACCTGTAGAGGATTTCTGACAATGAAACTCGGTTATGGTATACTGCAGACACTAACCTTAAAAATACATAAAGGCTTTAAAAGATTAAATGAGACATAATATATTCTATAGAATTTGTTGAGATCTAAAAACATAAAAAAAAACTAAAAATACTAAAAATGTAAAATAAGTAAAATTCTACTGTTACTATTACAATTTTAAATCCACAACACAAAAATAAATCTATTTACTACTACAGTTTCAAATTCCAACCAAATAAAATCCAAATAACATACAAACAAAGAAACAACAAAACAAATAAATTAACTACAGATAGTATCAGTCTTCATCACCTTCTTCATCCTCATCATCATCTTTTTCCTCTTTTTCTTTTTCATCATGAATAAGAGCATAAGGAATAAAGTTGCGGCAAGTAGAAATTCCACATTGTATTCACCCCTGAGATACCTCACCATAGCATCCTCAAAAGCATTGTCATGTTGATTTCTCAAATCTGATTTTTCGATATTCACTATATCCAATTGTTGAATCATAAGTTGGTCCATAATATTTTCTAATGATGCAGAGCAAGAACTAGAATCCCTTGCAACTGATGTAAAGGGTCTATCACCTCTTCCACCCATAGATTCGACAAACAATTCAACTCTCTGAATCATATGCTTCTCAATAGGATTTTTTAGTTGTAATCTTTCTTCATTTCTATGGGATTTTACTCCTAATTGCTAACAAAGAGTGAAAATCAAGGCAGGGTAACTCAAACCACTAGCTGTAGAGCTCTTAGCTATACTCAGTGCATGATGAACTATAAGAGCAGCAACATCTACCGCTTTCATGTTCTGAATGCAATAGTTCAATACAACTTTATTCCTTATTACATCGGCAAGATGATTTGCTGGTAGTAATCTAGCAAAAATAAAGTGGTGTCATACCTTTGACTGACTACTCAACAAGGAAGCGGAGAAGTTAACTATCTTATAATTTTTTAATCATCCATTCTCCTTTTCTAGCAGTCAAGAAGGCAATAACTCCATCAGTGAACAATCAGTCATCAAGAATGCAACATATTCATCAAAAAATACATTCCTCAGTCCATAAAAATCATTGATCCTTTCTGCAGTAAATTCAACTTGCTTACCTTTTACTAGAATGTGAGCCCCATCAGTAAATCTCAAGTTTGCATGAAAATCCCAAATTATTGCCACAATCGCTACTGCAGTGATGTAGTAATATCGTTGCCAATTTCTAGCAAGAATCAACGTCTCGATCTCGCTACCCGGGTTAGCAAATGCATGTTCATGGATTAATCTTCCCGATTCAATTTGAGTGCTATAATTGTGTTGCGCCTTCAAATTAACAAATCTCCATGCATCAAATCATCCGATCTTCATCTTTTCACTCATAGAGCCATTTTAAAGGATACTAAAATCCAAATAAATTCCAAATAAATTACAAAAGAAAAAATCTAACTCCCCAAGCAAGATTATTTGGTAAGAAACTTTTCACGATGAGTTTTCTTCAAGCTTTTTCATAAAAAATCTCAATTTTTGGATTTGACTAATGTAAAAATAATCCATGGTGAAAATCAAAATCTTCTAAGTTAAAGTGAAGCTCTTAGCAAGAGAATATGAAATCTATGATTTTTAGCCTCCGAAATCATCTCTATAACGCCCAATGTGAAGCCCTAGGTTAAGGTTTAGTGGCAGGAAATGACCAAAGCAGTAAAAATTGAGTTTTACTATGCAATTTTGCATTTTTTTAGGCAATCTAGCGTTTTCGTGAATTTGGCGCATCTTGCGCCAACTCTCTGTAAAAGTGCGCATCATGTGCCAATCTAGCTCATCGTGTGCTAACGCCTTAATTTTTTCAGATTTCATTTTCTCTAAAAATCTGCTTCGTACCACTTTACGTCTACTTCTAATTAACTCAAATGAACCCTTATAAACATGATTAAACATTTCTCTAACATCCATCTTTAACAAACAACACAAAACTCACTTTTATATAGACAATCCACGCTATTACAATCAAACATTTATCAAGCCAACAAACCTCTAATTCTTTATTTAAAGTAAATAAAAACATTCTAACACTGAAATCTAAACATCAAAATTTCAAACACGAACATTGATATAGTTAAACAATAAAAGTAAATGAAATCCAACACAACAAACAACTAAAACAAACAATATTAAATAAAACATTCAATGTATAGCTTAAGTTCAAACATCTTCCTCCCTCTTATCCTCTTGGCGTGGACATCCATAGATTTGTAGTGCACATGTAGGTTGTAAAAGGGTCAATAAGAAAACTCATCAGTAGAATCCTCCCCAATCCAAGCATGTTTAATGAACATACATACCAAACCATCTTCAATACGACTAGTATGCCCAAAATGTTCTTTAAGTCTCCAATCCAAGTGACCCAACATTTCACAAGTATTCTCTATTTCATGCATAAGATTTTGCACCACTTTCTCTATCTTCTTGATCCTCTTAAAAAGTGAATTAGAACTTAAGTAAGGCTGAATATGTGATGAATTCTAGAATTCCTGATCTATCAGTACATTCATATCATTTTCATCTCCCATTCGAGTATAGCTGCAATAGTCTTCTGGATCCATCGTTTCCAAGGAAGAAGAAATTTTTCCCAACTTTCATAAGGTACTTACGATTTAACACTTAGTAGGAAAATAGTGGATGGATGTCCACGCCAAGCTATAAACCCATTAATAATCAAACCCAAAACCAATTTTACAATGATAGCTCCAATATCTATAGGTTTTTCAGTTTGAATAAAATAATTTAAAATGTCACTCTCCTTAATAACCATACTAATTCTCATAGTAAGCAATAATTTCGATGCAATAAAGAAGTGTCATGCCTTAGAAGTATGATTTAGCAAAGATGACAAAAAACTTACATTCCATCATCTGTAGCCTCCTAATTCGCATCTTCAAACGTAAGGTACCAATATAGTTCATTCATATTATCTCTCATAGGGTTAAAATTTGTGTAATGATAGAGATAAACATTTTCAATCATAACCATCTCATTTATTCTTAAAGGAGTGAATTGCACAAACCTACCTCCCAAATAGTAATTCCTTGGTAGATTCCATGTAGATTTGCATAAAATACTTTCACCACAGGGACGACTACGACGATAGTAGTGTAACAAAGCCCTTCCCAACATCTCTGCGCAATGATCTCTTCAACTTGAGTATTTGGTGTATTTAATCCTTGATTAATAAACCCCCTTTTTGGATTAGCCTCTTCTTCACTAGAACACAATCATGCAACTTCTGCACATCAAAACTGACAAACTTTCTCTAGTTAAATTTCCAAATCTAGCAGAATTTTAGAGTGAGACACCATTGGAATTGAAATCTAGTTATTCCTCCGTTATTTTCTTCATTAAAATTTAATTTGGAATCAGTTCTTAGGAATTTTAAGGAGATGAACTCGCCAAAAACCGCCAAAAACTACCTTTTGAAACATTTTAAGTCATTTTCGTCATTGCAGCGCAATATGCATGGATTTTAGTGCATCATGTGCCAATTCTGGCGCATCACAAACCAGCTCTCTGGAATTCAACGCATCATGCGCCAGTTCCAAAAATAATTCTCATTTTTTATTTCGATAAAAAATTCTTGATTCTTCAAAAAAATTAGGTAAATAAAGATGTTTTTAAAATTGCTTTCTCAAATATATAGACTCTCTGAGAATAAAACTATTAATATATGTAAAATATTCCGAATAAAGCAAAATAAACAATGATAAGTTTAGGTTGCCTCCCATAAAGCGCTTGGTTTAATGTCGTCAGTCCGACATTCTCAGTCTTTATACTAGGTGACCCAACATTATAGTTTCTTTAGAAAACTAGTATTTGACCATCAGAATATAGTTTCAATCTATGCCCATTTACTTTAAATATCCTTCTAGTCTTAGGATGTTCAATATTAACAGCTCCAAAGGGATACACTTTAATACTTTAAATGACCCTTTCCAACTAGACTTCAATTTTCCAGGAAATAGTTTCAATCTTGTATTGTATAATAAAACTTCTTTTCCATATTTAAATTTATTTTTATTATATTTTGATAATGCAATTCTTTCATTTTTTCATTATAAATCCTAGCATTATCGTAAAATTCATTCCTAATTTCTTCAAGCTCATTCAATTGTAATAATCTTTTCTCACCAGTGACTTTAAAATTGAAATTGAATTTCTTTATAGCTCAATAAGCTTTCTTCTCTAGTTCTATTGGTAAGTAACAATTCTTCCCAAAAATTAATCTATAAGGGGACATACAGATAGGTGTCTTATAAGCTGTCTTGTATGCCACAATGTCATACCATATCTAATTTAGCACACCAATCCATTTTATTAGTATTCACACTCTTTTCCAAAATTCTTTTAATTTCACGATTAAGATAGGTGTCTTATAAGCTGTCTTGTATGCCACAATGTCATATCTAATCTAACAAATCAATCAATTTTACTAGGATTTACACTTTTTTTTCCAAAACTCTTATAATTTCATGATAAGATACTTCCACTAAACCACTTGTCATGGGATGATAAGCAGTTGCAATTTTATGCGTTATATTTATGTGGATGATAAACAATTACAATTTTATGCATTATATTGTATTTTTCTACTAATCTTCCAATTGTTGCATTTCTATTATTTTTCTACCAGTCTTGCTATTGTAACATCTCTAAAATGTGATCCTCCATCAGTAATGGTTACTTTAGGCATTCCATATCTTGTAAATATGTTTTTAATTTAAAATTTTGAAACATTCCTAGCATCACATCAAGGTAAAGGGATTGCTTAAATCCATTTCGAAACATAATCCACTGCAATCAATATATATATTTTTCTGAATGAAGGTATAAATGCTTTCAAAAAATTAAATCCCCATGCAACCAAACTTTCAATTTCCAAACTAAAATTTAGAGGCATTTTATCTCTTCTTGAAATATTATTGGCCAATAAAATTCAGATTGCAAAATCTTATGAATAGTCCTATCATTCCCAAAATGTCCTCCAAATTCAGAATCATGACATTTTTGGATAATTTCTTGAATTTCTTTATAAGACACACATCGTCTCATTACTAAATCTTTGCTATGTTTATATAAGTAAGGTTCATCTCAAAAATAAGATTTTGCATCATGAATGAATTTCTTTTCCTGTCGTTTCCTGTGGTTTTGTTAATGCATATCGTAAAATACCACTAAGAATATAATTTACAATATCAACATACCAAGGTATTTCCTATCCTTTTATAATATAAAGTTGTTCCTTAAAAAATGTTTCATTAATTTCTTTTTCCATGTCCAGCTTTTCTTCTTATTCTAGCATAGATAGATGATCAACAATTTGATTATCATTCCCTTTCCTATCGACTATTACAAAATCGAACTCTTGGATCAGAAGTGCCAATCTAATTAACCTTGGTTTTCCATCACTCTACTGCATCAAATATTTAATAGCCGAATGGTCAGTATGCACAACACATTTAACTCCAATCAGATAGGACCTAAACTTATCAAAAGCAAATACAATGGCTAACAACTCTCTTTCAGTGGTGATATAGTTAATCTGAGAATCATTAAGAGTCTTACTAGCATAGTATAGAACTTTAAAAATCTTATCATATCTCTATCATAATACAACTCTAATTGTATAATTTCTAGCATTACACATTAATTCAAAAAGTTTCTCCTAATCAAGTCAAACACTTATAGGAGATGTGATCAATTTTTATTTTAAAATTTCAAAAGCTCTAATACAATCTTAATTTAAATCAAATTTTATATCTTTTTTCAAAAGTTGGTATAAAGGTTTAGCAATTTTTGAAAATCTTTAATATATCTTCTGTAAAATCCAACATGTCCTAAAAAGCTCCTAACTCCTCTTATATTATTAGATGGAGGTATGTTTGATATAACCTAAATTTTTGCAGGATCTACTTCCATGAGATTCTCTAAAATTTTATGCCCAAGCATAATTCCTCTTGCAACCATAAATTAACATTTTTCCCAGTTCAATATGAGATTAGTCTTTTCAAATCATTGTAGAACTTTCTCTAAATAATTTAGACATATTTCAAATGAGGTTTCAAACACAGAAAAAGTGTCCACAATGACCTCAATCCATTTTTCAATTAAATCACTTAAAACTGACATCATAAATCTTTGAAATATTATAGGTGCATTACATAATCTAAAGGACATTCGTAGAAAGGTAAAAGTTCCAAAAGGAATAGTAAATGTTGTTTTCTCGTGATCTTTTGGAGCTATAAATATTTGATGATAATTGGTATATCCATCTAAAAAATAAAATATCTGTGCCCAGCTAGCCTATCCAACAGGTGGTCCAAAGAGAGTGAAGAAAAATGATCCTTGCTGGTGGCAGAATTTAATTTTCTATAGTTTATGCAGTTTTTCATCTAGTCAGTTATCTTGTTGGTATTATTTCATTATTCTCACTTGTCACTATAGTCACTCCTCCTTTCGTTGGAACACAGTGAATTAGACTTACCCAAGCATTGTTTGAAACATAATATATTGTTCCGACATCTAACCATTTAAAAATTTTTTTCTTAACAACTTCTTTCATCGTTGAATTTTATCTCCTTTGAGGTTCAGCTCTTGGTTGATGTTGATCTTCCAGTAAAATTCTATGCATACAAATTGAAGAACTGATTCCTTTAATATCAGCTAATGTCCATCAAAATGCTTTTTATATCTTCTCAAAGTTTTCAGCAACTGTTATTCTTGCTCATCATTTAGTTCTGAGGATACAATAAGAGGTAACGTAAATAAATCTCCTAAAAGTACATACTTTAAATGTGTAGGAAGTGTTTTCAGTTCTAGTTCAAGAGGTTTCTGAATAAATGAAGTCAATTTCTTATTATTTTTTGTAAGAACCAACATTTCAAATTTTTCCTAAACATAATCCATATCTTCTTTACTCACTTTCTTAAATTCGTATTGGATTTTATTCTCATTTGGATATTCCATATATTCCTTTTCAAATTCTCTTTCAAATGTCTTTTTGAAATATTCATGGCTTAAAAATTCATTAATATCCATTTTGAAGTATTCAATCTTTGAAGTATTCAATCTCTGAAGTATTCAATCTCTTGCTCTTTTGCAAGATACCTCATTGATTTTGTAATATTAAATGTAACATATTTATCACTACCTCTCATAGCTCTTCGATTGGCCAGGAATGGTCTTCGTAAAATGAGAGGAATTTCTTCAATGAAGTCCACAATAAAGATAAATTTATTAACTTTTACCAAAGCATCTTCTATAACTCCTTTAGGATAAGTAATCGAATGATCAACTAAGTGAAGAGTTACAGTCGTAAGTGAAATCTCTCCTAAGCCCACACTTTTGAAAATTGATAACGACATAAGATTAATACTAGCTCCTAAATAACATAATGCTTTTCCAAAAAGTCTTTTGCAAATAGCACTAAGAATTGTAAAACATCTAGGATCTTTGAGTTTTTTAGGAAGCCTTTTCTGAATTATAGCATTACAGTCTTCACTAAGTGCAACAGTCTCGTTATCTACAAACTTCTTTTTCTTATTAAGTATATCCTTCATGAACTTCACATAGCTTGACATTTGTTTCAAAGCTTCAACAAATGGAATGTTTATCGTTAATTTCCTCAATATTTCTAAAATTTTTTAAAATTGGTTATCTTTATTTTTCTGCTTCAATCTTTGAGAAAATTGAGGTGGTAGTCTTTCTACGGTGATTTTCTTTGGTTTAATAGGACATTCTGACTCAAAATTAAAATTGTCACCAGATTTTTCATTTTCCATCTCATCTTTTTCAACTTTCACTTCTATTTGAACTCTATTTTTTAATTCTTTTCCAGTTCTAAGTTGAATAGCTTTACTTTGCTCTTTGTTCTGACCTTTAGGATTTGCTTCAACATTATAAGGCAAAGTTCCTGGAGGTTTATTGCTAACAGCAGTAGCAATACATCCCAATTAATTTTTCATGTTTCTAATTGCTACTCCGTGACTTTGTAATTGACTCCCCGTTTGCAATATCAACTCTTCCATTGACAACTTATTCTACTTAATTTGCAAATTATTAAATCCTGGAGGGTAATCACAATTATAAGTTGGATTTCCTTGATTTTTGGAGTTTCACAATGGGTTTGCAGTATTGTTCCCCCATTATGGATTTGTAGTATTAGAATTACTATTACTCCTACTAAACTTTGTATGATTCTTCCAACCGGGATTATAATAGTTATCTTAAGGATTATTAGAACGATTATTTATTGCATTTAAAGTCTCATAAGAATATTGAGATTCTATCATTTGTCATAATGAGTTTTCATTAAGCACAAATGATGTTTGAGAATAATTCATTCCATATTGAACTATCTTCTTTGATATAGCAGTTATTTGTGCAGCAAATATAGATATTGTATTAGAATTATGAATAATGGCTACTCGTTTCTGATTTACCCTTTCGAGGGTCATTGAAAATTTTTTGTAGTCATCCCTTCAATTAAAGATTATGCTTCATCGAATGGTTTTGACATTAATGATCCACCAGCAGCAGCGTCAATTATCAATCTAAGAGATCCAACCAATCTATAAAAAAAAGTTTGAATTCTTAACCAATCTAGCAATGCATGGAGTGGATACTTTCTAAAGAAATCTATAAGTATTTCCCAGTCTTCATAAATTGATTCCTCTCAAACTGACAAAAGGATGTAATATCATTTCTAAGATTAGCAGTTTTTGATGTTGGGAAATATTTAGATAAAAATTTTAGTGATAAATCTCCCTAAGTCCTGATAGATCTAGATGCTAACAAGTTTAACCACATCTTAGCTATATCCCTTAGAGAAAAAGGAAACATTCTAAGTCTGACGACATCAATAGACACTCCATCATATTTAAATATAGCACATAATTGTAGAAAACAAATAAGGTGTAAATTAGGATCTTCAGTTGGTGTTCCCCCAAACTGATTATTTTGAACCATTTGGATAATAGTAGATTTAAACTCAAATGAATTTAAACTCAAATGATTAAACTCAAATGAATTAGGAGGTACAACAAGGATTTATATACTTAAATGATTCTCATCTGCTGTAGAATTAGCACAATCTCTTAAAGGTCTCTCAAGATGTTCATTTTCATTTCCAACATTATTCAAATTGCAAGCCATTTTGAAAATATGGTCTATCTTTTTTTTGTTGTTTTCTAATTTTTATAATTGTTCTTTTTAACTCAGAATCGTAAGGAAGTAAATTTTCAGATCTTACGCTACACATAAACATATACAACAAGTAATTTAAAACTAAGCAAACACACTTAAATAACAAAATATTCTAACTAAACTACAAACACTCTCTTTTTTTTTAGTTTTTAAAATGAAAATACTATAAATTATAAAGTAACTTACTACTTCTACTTTCCGTTACTTCCCTGGCAATTACGCCAAAAACTTGATGTGGGTGGATTTAGTGTATTAATTTTGCAAATATTTTTCAATTTTACAAAATACACACGGCAAATACAATAGCAAAATATGCAAAATTAATCCTAATGAAATAACTTCTATTAAAATAGTTTTATCTTTTAGTAATCCTTAAACTACCAAATCTCCTTTTAAAAATAACGCAAGTATACGTATCGCTCAAGTGAAAAAGAACTTTAATGCAGTCCTAGATATAGATTCTATAAGGAAGTTGGAAATGCCTCTAAATAGTTCTTAAGATTATAATGTAATGTACTATTTTAAAAATATAGAAAGTAAAGTGAAAATTTTGAATACTGAGTAACAAGTGAATGCTAATTAAAATGTCGTTGAAAGACAAAGTTAACTAAACTAAAAGCTAAATTTTTAAAAGTAAAATTGCAAAAATTAAAACTAAGATGTTGTGATGGAAAGTTCAAATTTAAGAAAGAATTCCTTCCCTTTACAATGAGTATATGGTTTGAGAAGAAATTAAAATCATTTTAAAAAATATATAAAATTTATTTTGTGCCGAATGGGAGCAATCTTAATATTTACCCTCTTTCGAGTGCATAATGAACATTCACTAATCCAGAGTTTGGGCCTTAAATCTATGGTTAAGCTGGGAGGATACTGACTACCACTACAGAGCTCCCACTACTCCCTCCTCTAAGGGCTAACAATATCGCATCAGTTTCCAATCAAGTGGACCAAATTTGAGATTTTAATCTGTCACCTTAAAATCTCCAATTCAGCATCCAACAAAGTATATTTCTTTATTTATTTGCACCCAATTTCATGGATGAAATACTCTCACATGAAATCAAATGTAATTCTCCCCATGATGTAGAAATTGTAGCCCTATCGAAACTTATGTTTCTCAACACATTTTAACATTTAAATTGTCTTGATTGAAAATAAATGAAGATAAAAGTTAAAAACATCACAAATTATTGACATTTAAAAACATATAAAATAAAATCAATTCTTCACAAAATCGTTATTCAAAGTAGAGTGAAGGAAAAAGAAGACTACTCAGAATTCATGAGAATGATATGACAAAACACATATTTCATTAATAAAAGCAATTTTAGAAAACAAAAGAATTAAAATAAGCAACTTATCTCACAATCCTTCCCAAGCAAACTCTTAGAAGTTCTCTCCAAGCATTTCTCTCTTTACAAGCACTCTCAATTCTCTCTTAGAAGTGTAATGAAGAAGAAATCTCTCATCTTACCTCTCCTCTTACAATTCTTGAAGAAAATCTCCAAGCCCTTAACTTTCTCTCTCTCTCTCTCTCTCTAACTCGTGCCACACACCTCTAGTTGCCCCCGTTCAAGCCCTAGAATTCCCTTTGTTTTATTGAAGGCTGCTTCCCTCAAAAAAAAAAATTCGAAAGTCCCTCCAAAATTTTGTCCAAAAGTCAACTCTTTTCAATTCAAATGACATGTCGATTGATCCAAGAGACATATCCCTTCATAAAAGAACCTTCAAATGTGTCTAGATAAATTGAATTATTCCAAGGGGTGTTTAAGAAAAGTGCCCCTATTAAAATTCGCGCAAAATTTTTCTCAAACCGCCTTAATCCACAAAAAGTATTCCCTGTCATATCTGGCGCCAAATCTAGCACATCATGCGCAAACTGTCCATCAAATGGTGCATTGGGCGCCAATCTGTCACATCATGTGCCAGAATTCAAAACTTCACTATTTTGGCTCCAATTTTTTTCCTTTTTGCTACTTTTGCTCTAAATGCCAAAATTTGATATATCTGCAACATAAACATGAAAAAACCCTTTTTTAAAGTACCATATCACAAAATTAAGCATAAAATATATACGTAAAATAACATATTATTTCGGATAATCGAAGTCACCTAAGAAAACTCTTGATTAAAATCATGGAATATCGTCTTCAAGGTATTCAAAGGGCTAGGACTTTTCAAAATATTGGACATAGAGGTGTGCAAGGGGAATGGCTTAATTTAGGCCATTTTCTTTTGGAATCCAAAAGAATAAGAACTAAGGGATGTCATGGATCTTGAGGAGAACCTCGGTGACTTCTCAAGCTATCCTATGGTGTGGCTTCAATTTCAGAAAGAAGAATAATTTAAATGTTTCATCCTGCCGATTTTATTAGTTAAGACTTACATTTATGCGAGAAGG
Organism: Phalaenopsis equestris; assembly: GCF_001263595.1. Taxonomy (NCBI): domain Eukaryota; kingdom Viridiplantae; phylum Streptophyta; class Magnoliopsida; order Asparagales; family Orchidaceae; genus Phalaenopsis; species Phalaenopsis equestris. The sequence continues at coordinate 76,889 of NW_018228749.1, forward strand.
TCACACAAACAGCCTGTAAGATATGAGCTTTTAAGTAGTGATAAACGACAACATCAAAATCCAAGGGCAAGTTAGGGCTTAAATTGTATGACACTGCTACATAAATGCTTAAAGATAAAGTTGAGGATTTATGTCGCACTATGTAGATGACCTCAAAATCATATTACTTGTTCTTGTTTAATTCTAAGAAAAATGTAGTGTTGTAGTCCGTTGTTGTAGAAGGCTGCCCACGGAGTTAGCTCAAAGTGCCTTGGCGACGTAGTATTCTTAAGGTCTAAGGTTTAAATTTTTAAATGACATGTTAATGTTCAATCATTATGTGGGGGGGGGGGGGGGGGAGGGTTAAAGTTAATTAGAGTTAGAGCATCGCCTGTTAGGATCCCACAGTTCCCTCTTTCCGATATCACAATTTTCTTTTGAGTTTACTTAGCTTAAATGATTTGTGAAACCCATTTAAACCAGGTGATCTCATTAGCAACCGTGGGTTACCTCCTTCGAGGAACTCCCGTAAATTCAAAAGGACGTTCTATGTTTCTTTATGTTTAGTGACATTCAAAAGGATTTATGGTTAACTTTGAAACAATTTGTTTTAGATTTTTGAAAATGTTGATTAATTTTTTAAAATGGTTTTGGTTTTTTTTTTGTAAGTAAATTAAAGTGTGGAACCAAATAGTTATAATATTTTTCAATAAGAGTAAATTATAGAAAGTAAAATAACAAGAATTAAATAACACTGTAAAAGAAACTCATCATCTTCTTGGCATTCCAACAGAAACATTAACTTTTGCAACATGCACAAAATTTTGTAGAAGATTTAAATAAATTGCGAGAGTAGATGAAGGTTTAGTTTCCTAACCCTCAAACTATGACTCAGTGGGTCCTGAAAAGATCTTAAGGGATGATTTTCTAAAACAAAATATAGCAAATTCAATTTGTACTTCAAAATATCCAAGAGATTTCAAAGTGTTCAATAAATGACCCTAAACAACATTAAAGATATCTTGAAACATTTTGAGTTCATTTTGAAATTATCATATTGTTCTATTAATTGTCCCAAGGTCGAACTAAAATTACCCCACTACTCAATGAACCTTGACATTTCAATTATCCCAAAGATAGGGTACTCAATTAATTAGTTGATATTTCACTTAAGGGTTATGTAGGTGGATGCCCCTAACGCAAGTTTAAGTCATTAAACATTTTGTACCCATCCCTAAAGTTGGGCTTGCAATTATTCAACGTGTTTATCATCAATTATGTTACTTTTTCTAAATCTTATCAAATAATTTTAAATATTAAGCCTAGATCACTACCAAGCCCTTAACAATTTCAATGAAAGAATTTGCGACTATTAAAATTTTAATTTATGTGATATGTATTTTTGTTGACAGATCATATTATCATCAATTGTGGACTTAAAATAAGTTAATTATCATCCTCCTAACCTGATTATTGATAATTAACTTATTTTAATTAGCTTCCAAATTATGATAATTTAGAAAATTACAATTTTATGCTTATCTCGGAAAGGTGGCAAATTGGTTTCTACCTTTTAACCAATCATGTTTCAATCATCAAGAAGTAATCGTTAAGATCAAAATTACCCATTTTTCCCATTTGGTTAATCCTAAATTTTGATTAAGGTACTAAAATCTAAAATTACAACTTTACCCTTGGAGCTCTCCATTTCATAACTCATTAAGAATAATTCAAATAACTTTGAAAATCTTAGAGTACCCAATTCATGGGTTAATTGAAACATGAGAGGAGAAAATGTTTAACTTAGAAAATTGGTTCTTTTTTAAAATTAATTTATTTAATCAATCAAAATAAAGTTTTTTTTTGGTTTATGAGAAAATTATTAGAGGTTAATCTAGGATAGAGAAATACTTAGTCAAAATTCCATGTTTTTTCAAATTAAATTTTAAATATTATAATTATTTATTTAATGACTTAAGGAAAGAGAAAACATATTTTAATCACAAAAAGTATTTTTTATATTAATATCAAATCTCTCTGAGTCCAAAGAACTCAGATAAATAAATTTTATGTTATGGTGATTTTTAATTCATTTATTATAATTATTTTAATGGAAAATTAAAGAAAATACATTTTTAGGACTTTAAAATTTTTCTTAACTTAGAAAAAATGGGGAAAATATTTTAATGAGTCTTAAGTGATCAGTAAACAATTAGGAACATTTTGAACCATTTTTGTATTTTGGAAAATTTTAATTATTTTTAATTCATTTTAATTTAAAAGTAGCTTAAAAATAAAGTATTTTCTCAGAAACAACTTTTAGTTTTCATAAGTGCCCCTAAGACAAAGAACTCAAAAAACTAAATTTTATAATCTCCCTAAGTATATTTAACTTAATATATTTATTTTTGTAAAAAAAATGCATTTTTTTCTCACAAAATCAAACTTAGTGCTTAAACGTAATTAAAAAACTTTTAAAATTTTACAATGAGTCAACATGATTTTTCTACATAATGTGGATTTGATTTTTATATTTTAGATTAAAATTTAATTTAAATATTTTAATACAAGATATAAACATTTGATTAACTATAAAAATGTACAAAACTAGCCAAACCATTCTAATATTTTTCCTAAGTTTTTCTGACCGTAGGAACCCAACTAAAGTTTATCTCATAATTTTCAAGTGATTTTTTAATTTTTATAATTAATTTAAGCCAAATAAGCCATCCATGTTTGAAAATTAGGGTTACAAGCACAGAGATGCTCTCTGTCCTTGGAAAAATTAGAGAACATCTCCTCTGTCATGAGGAATAAACCCTAAAATTCTCAGACCATGGTGAGCAATATTTAATCATAATAAATTAAAGTATCAGAATGACCATTTAATAAATTAAAAAATAGAGATTTAACAAATAATTCTTTTTTCTTTGGTCCACATTATTCTCCTCTGTTCACAGAGCAAGAGAGTATTTTATTTTATTTTTATGATTGCTCTATGCAAAGATATGGATTTCTAAAAATTTGGCATTTAAATAAATTAAAAAAAACCCTATTTATCTACTTATCCAACTCAGCGTCAGCACAACATAGGCAACTCCAAACTTTCCACACAGTGCTCCCCGATTTGACGCCACCAGCCACCTCAGCGCCATGTGTCCCACAGTTCACGTACCATCTCCTCGTCCGAATCCATCACGTCCGTCCATTGAATAAATGCAGAAATGGAAGACATCAATTCATCGTCCCCAATCTCCCTAACCCGAGAGCTGTAAACACTAAAAGCTCAAGATCTCGAGCTAGACTCAGCCAAATCACTTTGGGTGTGTTCCTACACCTTCATCTACTCAAGTTGAACACATCTAATATGGCTTATATGGTATGAAATATCTATACCTATGGAGAATCAAATTAAACTTAGATTAGGGTGAGAGCTCAATACCTTTGTCTAAGAGGTGTAGCGTCAATCAGATGGTTGGACAAGCTTCAGAGGAGTCCAACAAACTTCAAATGTGCTCCTGTGCCATGGTGAAATGTCTAGTTATGATTTTGACAAAGGGAGTTTTCAGGTGTTGGTCTAGGGCTATGTTAGAGGATCTCTGTGATGGTGCTTTTCTAGGGGATCTTCTTTGTTTGGTGCTTTTGGTTGGGGTCTAGTTTCTTCCTTAGTAGCATAAGTTCTAGACATAGGACTTCTTGCTAACTATTTTGAGAGAACTAGAAAAGAAAGCCTCACCATTAGAACCTCTAAACACTTCTTTGCTCAACTTGAAGTTCCACATATTAGTCCTAACCTTTAGTGCTTATTAGGTGGGGCAAATATGGGGGAGCTCAAAGGGAGTCCCCATAGGCCTGCTTGGCCTTAAGGTTTACCCTGAGAGGTGTAACTTTGGTTATTTTCACATACACACTTGCGCATTACACTTCCACTCACTACCCTAAACCCAAGCATGCTTAAATTTGATCTTTTTTGGGAGACTCATGTTGATGATCCCCTAGGTCACTAGCCCCAAGCTAGGGTTTAGCTAAGACCAATACATGTAGGATCCAAAGTAGAGGATTCTATTGGTCTATGGCTTAAGTAGGGGGGTTGAAACCCCAATTTTACCCAAAATACCCAACTTAACCTTTTACCCCCAAATCTACCCAAATTATCAAATCACCCTTGAAACCCCAAAAATGACCAAAATTTACAAAATTACCCAAAATACCTAACTTTATTCAAAAAATCATCTCAAACCATTTGAAATTATCCAAATTGTCAAAAACACCCCAAAAATTTTAAAATTACCAAAATACCCCTCACTTTGGTAAAATTACAAAAAAATCCCGAGTGATCCAAACTGTCCCACAACCTTTAAAATCAATTCAAATATCCTCAAAATATATTTGGACCACTCAATTGAGCTCAATTTTACCAATTTGACCTATTTTGATCGAAAGTCCAAAATTGTCTTTAAAGGCCCAATTACCCTAATTCACCCCCAATGTCCACCAATTTTATCGCAATTTTCCTCAATTTCAATTCTAAACTTAAATTCATTATGTCCAGGCTTGATTGAAACCAAATCCAAGCCCAGTTAACCCATATTTGAATCTAATTTTAACCAAAATCAAAAAGCCCAAATTTGATCAAAAGTAAAAAATTTCACCAAATTGAACCCCCTAATCTATCCAATTTCCAAAATTTTTCATCATAAAATCTTTACACCACTTCCTCATATAAAGCCTCAGTTTTACTCAAAATTAACTTGTAAAATTTTTTCCCAAATTTTTCATCATAAACTCTTTACAACACTTCCCCATACTTGAGCATCTCCTCTGCCATGGCCAACCACCCTAGTCACCAGAGGAGCCAAACCGAGAGCCACCTCCACCCAATCAAAAACCCAATTTCACCCAACCAAGCTAGATCATTCCAATTGGCCTTTAGCGCTCTTCAACCCTCCACATAAGTTGTTAAATGCACTTGAAATGAAGCCTTGAGCTCCACCCCAAGCCCTTGTATTTAAATTTATTATCTTCACGACCAAAGGAGAAAATGCTTGAAAACTTGGAGAAACTCTGCCAAAATCTCACTAGAGCTTCTCCAAACCTCGCTAAGTGCAATCCCACTGTTCTTTAGCTGTAACTCCCACTGTCCAAATCCAATTTACCCATTGAATTATCAGTTGAAATTAGGATATAATTATACACACCTCCACAGTCCAATGAAGTTCAATTAATTATGCATACACGATCCCTAGAGTGAGAGGAGTTGATTCCCCAGAGTAGCCCCTTCATAGAGAGCCTCTAGCATTGCCCTAAACCAACACCTGAAAATCACCTTGATAAAAATCATACCTAGACATTTCACCAAAGTACAAGAGCTCATCTGAAAGTTTGTTGTACTCTCCAAAGCTTCTCCAACCATCTAATTGAGGCTACATCTCTCAGACAAAGGTATTGATCTCTCCACTTGACCCGAGCTTAATTTGATTCTCCATGCTTACATATTGTATTTCATGCTCAATCAAAAGTATAGAAGGTTCGTATTAAGTAGATGGAAATGTAAGAACAAACCGCATGTGATTTGGTTGAGTATCCAGAGATATCTTAAGAATTTTGGGTCCGTTTGGGGCAACTTATAAATGCTGGCGGCATTTTCAAAACACCACCGTACCATTTGGTTTACGCATTTTGCCAGCTTATCTGAAACCACCACGGGCTGCATTTCAGGATAAGCAACTTATCCTCAAACGTACAAACTGCCCCAAACAGACCCTTACTGTGGATGCATTTCAAGTTAGGAAGGTTGGGGACGATGAGAGGATGCCCTCCATTTTTGCATTTATTAAATGGACGGTCGTGATGGAGCCGTACGAGGAGATGGAATGGAACAGCGGGACGCGTGGCAGCTGATGTGGCTGGTGGCGTTGAATGACGGAGCGTCGCATGGATTTTCAGAGTCACTATAGGATGAGCTAGATAAGTTGGAAAATAGAGATTTTATTTAGATTTATTTACATGCAAAAACATTTAAAATCCGTAACTTTGCATTTAGAAATCATAAAAATGAAATAAAAATACAAATTTGCTAAGTGAATAGAGGAGAATAATGTGGATAAAAAATAAAAATTATTTGTTGAGTCTCTATTTTCTAATTATTTAAATGGTATCTGTGGTATTTTAATTTATTTTAATTAAATATTGCTCGCCATGGCTTGAAATGTTTGGAGTTTGTTCTTCATGACGGAGGGATGTTGTTAGATTTTTCCATGGTTAGAAAGCATCTTTGTGCTTATAACCCTAATTTTCTAGTTTGGATGGCTATTTTTGCTTAAATTAATTATATAAATTAAAATATCACTTAGAAAATTATGAGATAAATTTTAATAGGTCCCCTGTGGTCAGGGAAGCTTAGGAAAAATATTACTAGGGCTTCACTAGTTTTGTACATTTCTTTAAATAATTAAATGTTTATATCTTGTATTAAATTATTTAAATTAAAATTTAATCAAAAATTAATAAAATCAAATCCACGTTATGTAGAATAATTATGTTGATTTAATGTAAAAATTTAAAAATTATTTGATTAAGTTTGAGTATTAAAGTTAATTTAATATGAAAAATTGTATTTTTGTACAAAAATAATTATATTAAATTTAATACACTTAGGGAAATTATGAAAAATGATTTTTTGAGTTCCTTGTAATCAGAAGCACTTGGAAAAAATAAAAATTATTTTTGAGAAAATAGTTCATTTTTTAACTATATTTTGAGTTAAAAATAACTAAAAAATCCAAAAAAATACAAAAATATTTCTAAATGTTCCTAATTGTTTTATGATCACTTGAGACTCATTAAATATTTTTTTCCTATTTCTCTATGTTAAAAATAAAGTTTTAAATGCCCAAAAATGTATTTTACTCGTTTTCCCACTAAAGTGATTATAATAAATGAATTAAAAATCATAAAAATATAAAAATTTGTTTCCCTGAGTTCTCTGAGCTTAAAGGGATATAACAAAAATATAAAAAATAATTCTTGTATTTAAAAAAATATTTTCTAGTTAAATAATCATTAAATTAAATAGTTTCAATTTAAATTTAAATTAAATTTTTTTTTGGAATTGTCCCTATGTTTTCTCTGACCAAGGTGACCCTCTAATTATTTTACAATAAATAAAAACTTTATTTTGATTGATTAAATTAATTAATTTTGGAAATACTATTTTCTAAGTTAAAATAATTATTTAAATTAAATTAAAATTTGAAAAAAAACACATTTTCTTGTTTGATGTTTCAACTAACCTATGGATGGGTATTCTAAAATTTTCAAAGTCATCTGAATTATGCTTAATGAGTTATGAAGTGGAGAGCCCCAAGGGCAAAATAGTTATTTTAGATTTTATTGCCTTAATCAAAATTTAGAATTAACCAAAGAGAAAAATGAGTAATTTTGATCTTAATGAGTACTTTTAGATGATTGAAACATAATGGGTTAACAGGTAGAAACCAATTTGCCACCTTTCCATGATCAGTCTAAAATAGTAATTTTCTAAATTATTAGGATTTGGAAGTTATTCAAAATCAAATGATTCTAAAGTGAAGGGCTTAATTTAGGAAGATGTTAATTCATTTATTTTAAGCCCACATTTGCATATGATATGATCTTTTATTAATAATAAATATCACCTAAATTAAAATTTTAATAATTGGAAATCCACCCATTGAGATTGTTAAGGGCTTGGTAGTGACCTAGGCTCTATATTTAAATTTATTTGATAAGATTTTGAAAAATGTGACATGATTAATGGTAAACACCACTAAACACCACAAGCCCAACTTTAGTGACGGGTACAAAATCTTTAATGACTTAAACTTGTCATAGGGGCATCCTTTCCATGATCAGTCTAAAATAGTAATTTTCTAAATTATTAGGATTTGGAAGTTATTCAAAATCAAATGATTCTAAAGTGAAGGGCTTAATTTAGGAAGATGTTAATTCATTTATTTTAAGCCCACATTTGCATATGATATGATCTTTTATTAATAATAAATATCACCTAAATTAAAATTTTAATAATTGGAAATCCACCCATTGAGATTGTTAAGGGCTTGGTAGTGACCTAGGCTCTATATTTAAATTTATTTGATAAGATTTTGAAAAATGTGACATGATTAATGGTAAACACCACTAAACACCACAAGCCCAACTTTAGTGACGGGTACAAAATCTTTAATGACTTAAACTTGTCATAGGGGCATCCACCTACATAACTCTTAAGTAAAATGTCAAGTGATTAACTGAGTGCCCTTTCTCTTGGATAATTAAAATGTTAAGGTTCACCGAGTAATGGGGTAATTTTAACTCGACCATGGATGATTAATAGAACAATATGATAAGTTTAAAATGAACTTGAAATATTTTAAGATATCTTGAAAGCGATTCAAGGTCACTCCCCAAACAGTTTGGAATCTCCTAGATATTTTAAAGAACAAATTGAAATTGCTATATTTTTCTCTAAAATCATCCAATATGATCTTTCAGGACTCAATAATTTATAATTTAGGGCATGTTTGATACATCTTCATCTACTCTTGCAATTTATTTAACTTTCATCCAAAATTATATACATGTTGCAAAAGCTAATCTTTCAGCGGGAATACCGAGAAGATGACAGGTACAATTTAGCGGGAATACCGAGAAGATGACAGGTACAATTTTATAATGCTATTTAAGTTCTGTCATTTTAATTTACTGCAATTTACTTTTGCTTCCAAATATTATAACTGTTGGGTTGTGTACTTTACTTTATTTGCAAAAATCAAAATCATTTTCATAAATTAATCAACATTTTCTAAAACCTAAAACAAATTGTTTTAAAGGCAATCATAAATCCTTTAAAATGTCACTAAACTTAAAACAACCTTTTGAATTTATAGTGAGTCCCTCAAAGGTGGTAACCCACAGTTGATAACGAGATCTCCATAGTTTAAATGGGTTTCACAACTCATTTAAGCTAAGTAAATTTAAAAGAAAATAATGATACCAAAATGAGGGAACTGTGGGATCCTAACCAGTGTCACTCTAATCAACTTTAGCCCCCTCATAATTGAATTTCAATTTGTCATTTAAACCCATAAACCTTAGACTTTAGGACTGCAACTGCGCTTAGGAGCTTAGAGCTAGCTTTGTGGGTAGCTTTCTACAGCATGAGGATATGCAACATCACATCTTTGCATAGAGTTAAACAACAAGCCATAGGAATTTGAAGTTGTTTGTCTAGTGTGACATAAATCCTCAACCCTTCTTTAGGCTTTTGTATAGCTCATTTATACAATTTAAGCCCTAACTCGCCTAAGGATTTCGAAGTTATCATTCGTTACGAACTAAATCCTCATATCTTTCAGGTTATTTCTTTGACTTTCTCGTACAAATGTAAGCCCTAATTAAACCAATTGGTAGGATGAGATATTCAATAACTCTTCTCTCCAAAATTGAAGCCAAACCATACGATAGCTTGGGAAGTCACCAAGGTTCTCTTCAAGATTTGTGACAACCCTTAGCTTTTCTTACTTTGGATTTCATAACAATGGTCAATATTTGAGCCTTTCCTGTTTGAACTCTTTGGTTTGATTGTTGAAATATCCTACCCTTTGAGATTCTTGAAGATAATATTTCCTGATCTTAATCGAGAGTTTTCTTAGGTGACTTTGATTATCTAAGATGTAATGAACTATAGAGGCTTTCCCTTATAGGAAACTTTTAAGAACCCCCTAACATAATTGAAAACCTATTTAATTTTTCATATTAAATAGGAGAACTTGTTGGTCAACATAAAAAATGAATTTTCCCAAATTTAAATGGATGTCATAAACTATTTAGTTTATTTAATCGAGCCTTACCAGTGAGTAGTGTATTGATTATTTGGGATGAATGTATTGCTTACGATATAAGCTTGTTTATTTAAACTACTGAGGATATGAGATCGTTCCGATCTCATATTTTCAAAATTTAAAATAGGACTTTTCAAAATTATATATATATTTACATATACATATAATAAATTAAAGCAGGTTTCGGGATATTCATTCTTGTGACGGATAACTTCTAATTTGGCGACCGACAACTTTTGGCGACTCTGCTGAGGATCCTTTTATCTTTCCCTTTCAATTAGGGAATCTTTTCTTCATACATCGGTAATGTGTCCATGTCCCTTTTGGAACAAATTAACATTCTTCCGTCGGCATGGTTCACCAATTTCTTTCTTGGGTGAGTATAGTCAGCCTTTTTAAAATTTATGATCGTTTGTTAAATCACCTTTAAACAAAGAGGTTCAGGATTTCATTAGGACTTTATCTTTATGTGGGTTGGACCCTAGATAGGTGTGTTGGTGGACTAGTTCTGCCTGGGCATTGTGCACTGTGAAACAGGCCCCGCACTTGGTCCCCCACACTGGGTCCTAAACTTTACTCTTCTCCTCATTTCTTTCTGGGTTTGGTTTGTTACTTTGCAAATTAAATAAATTTATTTTGTGTTTGGTTAACTTTAGGGTTTTAATTAATTGAATTCCCTACCTTTACTTTACTTAACTAAAATTTTAATTCTTCACAAATTAAAATTAAAATAAAGGCTTGCCTAGTCTACAGAATGACCCTTGTGAAATTTTTTAGTGTTTGCACTAGAATTACAAGGTATTGGTTGAATAACTAACCCCAAAACATACTTTTTGAAGCTACTGCAATGGCATTCCCGAAGGTTACTTTCTTCTGTAACCTGCAGGCTAGCCGTGATGCCTGCAATATCGCTCCCACCATCAATTTTGGAGCTGGATTCGATGAACTCAAAGTTGTGCTTGGAATGGCCCCATTTGTTATAAGGAAAGTTGCTGCTCTAGAACTATAGGAGCCGTCTATTGGATTTAACTTAAAATATTCTTAAGATTTCCTTTCCTACAAGAAGGTGAAGACTATTGTTACCTCGACACCTGTTAAGTCTGTTGTACCCTCATCTGCCTAAGGAAAGAAAATTATGATTGTGGAAAATACAATTGAGGGATTTATTGCCTGCCATCCATATTTAAAATCAGATGTAGCTTGAAGTCAGTACCATTAACCTGATCTCAAAGGAGAAATCATAGTCCAAGGATCCAAAAGGCTACTAAAATCTAAATTCCAGAAAGGTCTCTATTTTTGAGATTCCTCACCAGGATGAACTGGGAATGCTTGAAACCTCTCTGCTTCTGTGAGGGAGTAGGTTTCACCCATTAATGGATACTAATGGGTATGAAAGTATTCAAAAGATTGATACTACCTTACCGTTGCTTCCTGGTCGTGGTGAGGAAAAGGAGAAACCCACTTCTATCACCATAGTTTGTAAAGTGTTTCAGTGATTGGCCATTAAAGAGGTGTGTTTAGTGGTTGAACTGCTTAAACAAGTGGAATGTGTGATATTCCATGAAATGAAGAAATAAATTTTCAATGATGTCAGATATGCCCAATAGTCTCAAAGATCAGTTGAAGTTTTGCCAGCTCGCATTATCGTTTGATTTCTCCTAGGAAGTAGAGTTGATATTATCAACACTACCATCAATTTTGTTATCGTTGCTACTCTGAGGTCTACAGGACGCCGACCAATCAAGTCACTTCTGGGTGCAAGGATACTATTAGTTGTTGCTTGAAAGAGTACCCCAAGCAAGTAGAAAGTAAGGAAGTCACCTGATACTGCATTTGGTCTGCACTGTGGGGAGCATGCCTCTATCCGACACTCCGGTGCCTCTGTTGAGACACCTCGTCTCAAGGCATCACCTTCAAAAAAGAAGGTATGGGTACCCAAGGTCACCATAGCAATACAATCTAATGAGCTCACACGGCAAGATTATGGAATGAAGCAAGGGTTTGAATTATCAGACATCGTTGTAGCCATTGCTACCGAGTTTGATGAACAAATGGAAGATGTTCCGGATAGCCCTCTAGATCTTAAAACAATCCAGGAAGTGATAGTTGAAGAGAAAGTTGAAAAGCTCAGGGTTGATATTTCTGAGTTAGCCGAAGAGCATTGGGTAAAAATGGATAATGAAGATTTTGATTTTAACAATTATCCCGTTGAAAACTTTATGGATATTCATGTAATCGAGACTAGAGACGCTACATTTGCACGCGATGCCCAACCACTTGTGGAAGGGAAAGCCTTCAATGATTTGTGCATAGTTGTTTTGCTAAGAGATGAACATATCTGCCAGATGGAGAAGAGAATGGAAGAGATGGCCCCCACTATGGCCGCCATGGCTACAGTTCATGAAAAATCACAATCGCTACAGTTAGCTTCTTCAGAAGTGAAATAGCCATATATAGTTCACATTACCGATGAAAGAAGAGAAGTTACCTTCGCTAACAAAGATGACCATCAAAAGAAAGATTCTCTACCAAGTGTAATATCTAAAAATGATATTAAGCAGTTGGTCGAACAACTAGTTCAGAAGTCCTTAGCCCAGTTTAAGGGTGGTGCATTGACTTCAAAGGGTAGACCTTACCTAGAGGAGTTGGATGTCATGCCTTACCCTAAGGGTTTTGTGTCACCAAAAATTCAAACATTCAAGAGGACCAAAAATCTCAAACAACATGTAGCACACTTCCGAGCTAGTTGTGGTAACACCGAAGGTAATGAAGTTCACTCTTCTGTCAGTTTATCAGCAGCCTATCAGGGATAGCATTTGATTGGTATGTCGAGTTGCCCAATGGATTAGTGAAGACATTTGTCGAGTTGGAACAGTTGTTCAAGAAGAGATTTGCTAGAGCGCAACACCATATTATGATTGGAGATCTTGTAGGGGAAAGGTAAAAGCCTAGCAAGACTTTAGTGGATTATATCTTGAGCTAGAGAAACCTAAGCATGAAATGTGAGCCTAAGATACTATAATAACATGAAATTGAGATTATACTCAAAAGCAGCCATGGGTTGGTAGCTTTCATGATTAAGGGACTCACCATCAAGTCCATCAAGAAGCTGCTGAGAAAGGCCAACAGTCTGCAACAGGAAGTCAAACATATGGATTCCCAAGAAAAGTCTAAAAAGGCTAGGACAACTAAATTATTCAAGAAGAAGTCCAGAATAGTGGTGAAAGTTGATAAGGGAACACAACCGATAAGGATTCAAGAAGAGCATTCTCATGGGAGTTTCCAGTAGTCGTCAGAGCATACTCATCCTCAGCAGTAGTCATAGCAGTATGGCTAGTCCAATTAGTAGTCATACCAGGGAGGACCATTCCAGACAGATGGTAGATGGGGTCTGACTTTTTCAGAAGGGATGAAAAGAGTGTATTTTTCCAAAGATGAGGCAGTGGCAAAGATGTTCAGAAACAAAATGAAGATGGTCGAGTTTAGCGGCAAATGTCTTTACTGATCCATTGGGCAACTCGAAATACCAATCAAATGTTATCCCTGATAGACTACTGATAAACTAACAGAAGAGTGAACAGTTGTTCGTGAAGAGATTTGCTAGAGCGCAACACCATATTATGATTGGAGATCTTGTAGGGGAAAGGTAAAAGCCTAGCAAGACTTTAGTGGATTATATCTTGAGGTAGAGAAACTTAACCATGAAACGTGAGCCTAAGATATGGGAATAACATGCAATAGAGATTATACTCAAAAGAAGCCAAGGGTTGGTAGCTTTCATGCTTAAGGGACTCACCATCAAGTCCATCGAGAAGCTGCTGAGGAAGGCCAACAGTCTGCAAGGGGAAGACAAACATATGGATTCCCAAGAAAAGTTTGAAAAATTTAGGACAACCATATTATTCAAGAAGAAGTCTAAAATAATGGTGACAGTTGATAAGGGAACACAGCCGATAAGGATTCAAGAAGAGCATTCTCATGGGAGTTCCGAGCAGTTGTCAAAGCACACTTAGCCTCAGCAGCAGACATAGCAGTATGGCTAGTCTAATTAGAAGTCATACCAGGGAGGACCGTACTAGACAAATGGTAGATGTGGTCTGACTTTTTCAGAAGGGATGAAAAGCGTGTATTCATTCAAAGATGAGGCAGTGGCAAAGATGTTAAGAAAAAAAATGAAGAAGGTCGAGTTTAGATTGTCAGCGCCAAAGAAGCCAGAAGAAGCTGACAAGAAAAAGCATCCCAAATTCCGCCACAATCACAGGATGTTGGCACATACAATAGAGAGCTGTTTCATTTTGAAGGATTGGATCAAGAATAATTTTAAAGAAGGAAATATAACTATCCTGAAATAATATTTAAAAGAACCTGAAAAAAGTTCTGTAAATATGATTTCAGCTTATCCAATAACTCCGATAGATCCATTATCAGAGAAAGATGCATGGAGCACAATTTGGAGGACGTCATCCAAGAAGATACTAGATCAAATTCAAACTGCTATAACACAGGCAGTCATCCAGAGTCTACAGCCCGCCCAACCCAAGATATAGATTTCACTAGAGAAATCGCCGTAGCCAGAGAAGGAGAAGAATGACATCATGAAGACTGATAACGCTAGGGGTAGGATAGGGGCTACCTCTGTTTGATTGGTTGTCTTAGATTCGGGGAAGAAAATCCATAAACCCCTGACCATGTACGATAATCTTTTTACCCCACCGGGGTCTTATGAATAAAAATATTATGATTTGGGATACTTTCTAACTATTTGTAGTGATAACGCAACTGACTTTGGACAATCTAACTTTGATCTTGATTCTCAAACTGATCGTCAAATGGTACTTAAGTTTGATGAACCTGTTAATGAGAACGAAGAAGATGTCAACAACACCAGTTACGATAGTACGAAAAGTGAGGAACCAGTCCTTGAATACCACGGTGCACCGCTCGCCATCAATTTGGATTTCTCCAATGTAAAATAGACACCAGAACTTTTGCTAGCAAAATCTCAGGAAGAGGAAGAAGAGATCACGTAAATAAATCTAAGAAGTGGAAATGTACTACCCCCAAGGACAACTCTAGTGAATAAAGGAAAACAATCAGGCACTTAGGAAGAGCTACCTTCACCTCTGCTAGTGGAAGAGCCACATAACCAAGTGAAGATTGGGAGATTGTATAAAGTGGATTATAACATACTAGCTCATCTTAGGAGATTGTAGGAAAAACTATGCATTCACAACACTCTAATCCTGTCAAAGGAGATCAGAGAGTCTCTAGTTACAGCCTTGATTGACCCAAAAATTTACTTAGCTCAGTTGTCCAGCACATCCTCGGATGAAGTTTGTTCTTTAAAGGAACAGCTTGAGATAACCTTCACAGATGAAGACTTTTTGCTCAAGATTACCGACCAAAACTGACCACTCTTCATCTTCGTTAATATTACCAAATTTGTGTTGTCCCGAGTTTTGGTAGACCCAAGAGCATCACTCAACATAATGAGTCTATGGACGATGACATACTTGGAAATTGAGGCTCAGGAGCTTACATTTAATAAAATTATCTTAAGAGTATTTAACCAGAATGGAAAAAGAGCCCTTGGATCAATTACACTGTTAAAGAAAGTTGGAGCTAGTAACAACCACAAAATTTTATATCATTGACGCAAAATCCTCTTTCATCACTTTACTTGGATGACCATGGATTCACGAGCATAACATGGTTCCATCATCCCTACACCAGTGCATCAAGAATTTTAAAGGAGGAGAAGAACATTATATCAAGGGAGATTTGCAACCTTTTGTAGTTTATTATTTAGGCATACACGAAGACGCAACCTACTAAGAACCTCCAAAGAAGATTGTCTTTCCAATGAAGTTGTGCCAAATGAGGTGAAAAATGCAGAAAAATTACAAGAGTCGGGCCATTCAACTCTGCTTCAACAATCTACTACCATTACTTCACAACGAGCTGGTAGAAGTTCTTTCAGCCCATAAACCCAAGATCTAGGCCGGGAACGTGGGCGAGGAAGAACCGACATGATTGTTGAATGGACTAGGTCGACCATCAACATCAACATGGAAGAAAGTTCAGATGAAGAAAGCTCTAAGGATGAAATGATGATGATAAAACAAAAGAAACTTTAGTTCAAGATTTCCTTGGAAGATGTGGAGAAAAGTGAATACAAGTTGTTGTATGGTCAGATCAACCACTACAGGTATGTGATGACTCTTACTCTAATCCACTCTCAAAAGGTTAAGAGTCTAGAGGTCAAGGAACTTTGTAGAGTCGATTTGAAGCCGATCAAGTTTTACCGTGCTTCCCATTCTACTAGTTCTGAAAATCATGAAGATTTGGATGAGGATTCTAATGAATTAATGGAATTACCTTTTGGTTACATTTTTTCTTCTGTATAAAAGTTAATTCAATAGGGATATGTGGAAATTATGGAATGTTAAAAGTTGAACTCCTAATTCGAAAGAGGGTCTCAGCTTTGGTACTGTAGGACCAGTCGATGACTCAAAATTTTGCATGGTTGTTACTAGAGGATTGGAAGAGGATTACGTCAATGTGGTGGATGACTTTGAAGATCAATTGATACATGATGCTCCGCCAGAATTTTAAGAAGATATTAAATACATAATGGATGAATTGAAAGAATTCAACCTCGGACTTAGGTGCAGCCTCAACCTACCATTATAATTTCACTACTCAGCAAGGACGAATCCACAAAATTGATAAAATTACTGTCAGGAAATAAAGGTTGCTTCACCTGGAGCTATGATGAAATGCAATGACTCTCAACAGTGTTTGCGGTTCATAAACTTCAATGGATCAAAGTATAACCCCAGTGAAGCAAGCTCCGAGAAGAATACACTTTGAGATAGAACAACAAGTTACTGCCGAGATAAAAAGGTTAATAGACGCTAACTTTAAACGGGAAGAGAAATACCCCACATTGTTAGCCAACATTGTGCCAGTTAAAAAGAAGAATGGAAAAATTTATGTTTGTGTCAACTTCAAGGATTTAAATAAGACATGTCCAAAAGATAAGTTTCCATCACTGATATCATAATTAATGATAGAAATTGCTTCGACACATGGGATTTTATCATTCATGGATGGATCGTCAGGCTACAACCAAATCAAGATGGCTCCAAAAGATACAACACTTGTACAATTTAGAATTCTAACCGAGATATTTTTCACACAGTAATGCCATTCAAATTGAAGAATGTCGGAGCAACGTATCAACAATCAATGACGAGGATCTTCCATGATCTCATTCACAACCAAGTAGAATGTTACTTGGATGATTTGGTCATGAACGCAAACTGAATATAGAACATTTGTACAATTTGAGGATTGTTTTTGAATGATTACGACAATATAATCTTATGATGAATCCCTTAAAGTGTTCCTTTGGAGTCCCCTTCGAGAAATCTTTAGGATTCATTGTTCATCATTAGGGAATCGAGATCATCCCAGATAAAATTAAAGCTATCTTAGAAATGCCTCCTCCAAAAACCATGAGACAACTACATTCTTTTCAGGAAAAGTTGGCATACCTAAGACACTTTATTCTAATTTCTTAGGTAGGTGTCAGCCCTTCTCTGCATTTAATTAAAAAGGATGTCGAATTTGTTTGGGAAGAGAAATGTCAGAGGGCCTTTGAGGATGTTAAGAAATATTTAATGACACCTCATGTTTGGCAGCCCCTATCCCAAGACGACCTTTGGTACTTTATATCGTGGCCTTAGACGGCTCTCTTGGAGCCCTTTCGATGTAATTCAAAGATGATGGTAATGAAAACACGCTCTACTAATTGAGTTACCGCCTAATACCAACGAAGGTAAATCATCCACCTATTGAGAAACATCGTCTAACATTGATTTTTGCCGCCCAGAAGCATAGGCATTACATGCTTTCTCATAAGATTACACTTATTTTGAAAGTTAATCCATTGCAATTTTTAATGACCTGACCAACACTTTTAGGATGTTTCGCAAGATGGTCAATGATCTTATTGAAGCTTGATATAACTTTGGTTCCACTCCGCACTATGAAGGGACAAATTTTAGCAGAATTTCTCGCAGCACACCCACTTTTAGCTAGGTCTCCTCTCAATGATGAGCTACCTAATGAGCAAATATTACAAATAAATCCATCCAGTGCCAAACGTTGGGAAATGTATTATGATGGAGCTTCATCATCCATAAAGGATAAGGGATCAGAGATAGTTATACCAGAAAAAGTTGAAATTGGCCTAATTTTCATCACGCCTGATCAGGGTATGTTGAGATTCTCCTATCACCTAACAGATCCATGTACAAATAATGAAGCAGGATATGAATCACTGATCACTGGGCTAAAATTGGCAATCACAATGGATATAATATGCATTCCCATCATGTGGCGACTCATAACTCGTCATACAATTAGTTGCAAGATTGTATAAGATTCCAAAACCAAGGCTAGTAGAATACAACCAGAATACAATGAAGTTGCTAGAGCATATACCTAGTGTGACTCTATACTGGATTCCTCAGGAAGTAACACTCATGCCGATGGTCTAGCAAAACTTGCTAAGGAACTCACATGTCCACTGAAGGATTCCACTAAAATTATTGTACAAGGATGTCTGGTTCTATCCCAGTTTGGCCTAAAAAATATACACAAGCTTAGGAGACAATTAGAAATGATGATTGCAGTTGCTAAAATTAATGATAATTGGTGAATTCCATTGATAAAATATTTGCAAATAAGAAAGCTGTCGGAAGACAAGTCTAAGGCATATCACATGAAAATAAGAGCTATGTCGTATGCTCTTGTGGGTGATGTCCCCTACAGAAGATCGTTTGATCAGATGTGGCTGAGATGTCTAAGCAGAGCCGAAGCACTAAATATCATCAAATAAGTACACACCGTATTGTGTGGAGCTCACTAGTCAGGGCCAAATATGAAAATGAAGATTAAAAGACTCAGATATTATTGATCAGCAATGATATTTGATTGGATGGATACAGTTAGAAGGTGTCACCTTTATCCAGTGCATGGGGTGGTCTTACACCAACCTCCGAATGTGCTACATCCAAATGTTGCCTCGTGGTCATTCAAATGTTAGGGCATGAACATAATAGGTCTAATAGACCCTCTCTCCTCCAACAGATTTAATCTGGCAGCTACGGATTACTTCTCCAAATGGGCAGATGTAGTGTCATTACGAGAGGTTACAACATGTCATGTTCACCAATTCCTTAAAAGTTAAATTGTCCACCATTTTGGTGTTCTGTGCAGAGTAATTTTAGATAATGGAACAACCTTCAAGAGCATAAAGATCAACAATATTGTCAAACTACATAGGCTTCACTGAAGATACTCTTCAATCTACTATCCCAGGGCAAACGACCTAGTCAAGACCTTCAATAAGATGCTCGTACAATTTTTAAAGAGATGTTGGATGAGAATAAAAGAGGATGGCATGATAAACTGTTAGAAGCTCTGTGGTCCAACTGGACAACGTTCATAATTACCACTCAAAGTACACCCTACGCACTTATGTACGGGTCTGAGGTCACACTATCCCTAGAAGTCCAGTTACCATCTCTCAAATTCGCTATTGCCAATCAGATTACAATGGAAGAAGGTGCAAAAATTGGGCTCGAAGAATTGGAAAGTCTCAAGGGAAAATAATTAGAAGCACAACAGAATTTGGAACTCTATCAAGCAAGCATGGTGCATGTTCAGGAAAGATTGGTCCGCCCGAGGGCGTTCAAGGTTGGTTACCTCGTACTTATTCTCAAAAGACCTATTCTTGCACACCGCAAGATAGGTGGAAATTTGGAACCAACTCTGGAGGGACCATTTGTCATAGAGATGGTCTATTCAGGAGGATCTTACCAGCTTGTGGATTTTTAAGGCGATAGACCTATGCTACCAGTTAATGGCTGATATTTAAAGATATACTACACGACAGGACATTTCTTGAAATGAATTTTTGAAAATGTTGTTTGTTCTGGTGTTATTTAGTTGGCCAACATCTATACTGGGTCCAATGTTTTGTAATAAAATTAACCTAAATAAAATGAAAATATTTTAAGTTGCTCATTTTAATTTCCTTCATTTTATAATTTTAAAATCTCACTAAATTAAATTAAATAAATAAAAGGCTTGCGCTTGTCTAAATTTAAAACTTGTTTAATAACTTATTTTTGTTCATTTCGAATTTTAGTGCACTGATGTTTTTCTTTCTCTTGCAGAATGATATTTGGGCAGCAGTTGATTTTTGCTTTTAGAGGCTGCTTGAATCCCACACTGAATGAGGAAAGGGTAGCCCGGGGTGGCATCGTAGACTTTGACTTAAATTTTGTTCAGGTCAACGTGGACAACGAGGGTCCCCTGCAGAGCATAGTCAGCCACCAAGAGATAGAAGGATTACGATCACTGCTAAGAATTGTTATCAAAGATGACTCCTCACTGAAGAGAAAGAATACATCGAAACAACGACATCCAATGGAAGGAACTAGTTTCCTATCATCCATGATCATTGTGCTGGTAAGGAATTTAGTCAGTGTTGATGAAGAAAGAGTGCTACATACAATGCTTAGAAGCACACGACGTCGAAATGCCAACCACCGCAAGCATAGAGCTTTCTTACGTAAGGAAAAAATATGTTTAAAATAAGCAGAAGAGAAACTCTATTATCCATGCATGAGGGAGACTACTTCCAATCCACCCATCACGGAGGACAAGTCAGAGTTTTTTGCAAAGATGACACTCCCAAAAATTTGAGAGGAACTTTACAAGGGTTTCTCGATGTGCAATGTTGAAATTCCCAGAAAAAAATCAATAGGAGGGGCTTTTCTGAAATTCTCAGGATGTAACGCCTCCACCTATAGGGTTGTTGTACCTTTGAAGACTATACGGCTGCTGATACATTGTGTCAGGAGGTCGCACACCCAAATACTGAGTCGTACATCCCATTGTGTATGAAGCCGAGTAAGACATGGTTTCCTACGAATATTGAAATGATGGAGAGGCTCTAATGACCTCAAAGGATTCCTATGGTAGAATTAGAATGAAAAGGAAGAACTAAGAGGAGAGAATTTTAATTTTGTGAAGAAATTCAAGGAAGCTTTGTCAACATCTTAGAAAGCCTGGAGTTGTATACAGGGGTTTTCTCTGAAAAAAGATAAAAGGAGGATTATTGAATGCGTGTTCAACTTGAAGGGCAGTGGTTGAGCCGGTCTATTAATGAAGAAGACCTCCTTAGAGCCTTGGAAATGGATGAGGGGAAAGGACGAATTACAATTCAGCGTGGCAGCTGCTACAACTTTGTAAAGAATATGCTAGGGAACCCACGGGTATCCTATGATACTATGAGGTGGATCCTTTGCCCTCAGAGATAAGAAAGATGATCAAACAAATGGTCAAGTGAAGCATAATTTCCATAGATTGCATTCTGATTAGCTGCATAATCAACATTTTTGATGAAGGATACTGCATCCATCCGCATGTTGATCACCATGATTTTGTAAGACCCTTCTGCACTGAGTCCTTCATGGGCAGAAGTAACATTCTATTTAGAAAAGAAATTGATTTTGTTGGCCCTGGAGAATTCCTATGATCCGTTGAGATTCCTCTACCGATGGGTTCAATTTTAGTTCTAAATGGAAATGAAGCAGATCAAGGAAAACACTGCATCCCAGGAGTACGAAACTGTAGAGTTTCTGTAACATTGAGAATAATGGATAATAATAAGATACCGTGTGGGTTCTGTCTGGACATGGAATTGGAAAAGATGCGTCTGTATGAGCTATGAGTTGGTTGTACATCTAAGTACACACCAAAAGAATTCTTATTCCGGAGCGTGGCTTAGTAGTTCAGCTTGATCAGAAGCTCGCCAAAGAGGACAGAGAGATAAATGAATCTTGACAGTTTTTGTACTACAATAAGATATAGAAGATATGATATGAAATGTCCCAGATGTATTATGTATATGATATGTGCTTAGCATTTGATACTTCAGGATTATTCAGCATGACATCTTTTGATAGCTTCAACATGCATTTAGCTTGTAATACACAATTGAAGCAGATTAATGAAATTTAATCCAAATTTCAATGAATTTATTAAATTGCTCTTTTGTGTGATTGATAAAGAGCCGTAGAACCATACATTGGTTCTAAATCACAATGAACAAAGAAAAATACAGTGAAAATCTGATAACAAAATTTAAAGAAAATATTTTTGAAAAAAAATCAACCAACGAAAATTGAATTTTGAAAATATATACATTGATATTTAAACGTGATAAAGACAGCAAGACAAAAATGGTGATAAGTTTAATGAGTTTGTTCCACATGAGTTCAAGGTTCCTCACTCCCCACTTTCGTAGCTCGAATGTATTTATCTGCACAAATTTTTCACAAACCCCACGAAATCTCAACATTCTGAATTCTTTATACCTTCATGAAATCTCAACATTTTGAAATCTCTATATCTTCAATAAAGCTCAACATTCCAAAATCTCCATATTTTCACGAAATCTCAGCAATCTCAGAACTCGGGGTCAATACCTAAATTTTGATTCCAACGATATTTTAGAGGTTTAGTAGGCTACATTTCACAGTTCTTTTGGGGCCCTCACTATCGCAACCTTTCAAACCAAGCTCCAGAGTATATGCAAGGTAATCCGATACCTTTAAATTCCCTATATTTTCCACCTTCTTTCTAAGAAATTTTCTCGTCTCCATAAAATTCCATGGTCGGTGCAAGGTCACCTATTTACTTTAAATTCCCTATATTTTCCACCCTCCTTTCAAGAAATTTTCTGCCTCCATGAAATTCTTGGGATGATGCGAGGTCCTCCGATTCCTTTAAATTCCATATGTTTTTCACCTTGCTTCCTAGAAATTTTCCAGCCTACTTGAAATTCTCGTGTCGGTGCAAGGTCATCTGATTCCTTTAAATTCGCGATATTTTCCACCCTCCTTTCGAGAAATTTTCTCACCTCCCTGAAATTCCAAGGTCAATGCAAGGTCATTCGATTCCCTTAATTTTTCTATATTTTCTACTCTCCTTCTGAGAAATTTTTTTGCCTCCATAATATTCTAGAGTTGGTGCAAGGTTGTCCGATTCCTTTAAATTCCTTATATTTTCCATCCTCCTAAGAAATCTTTCACCTCCATGAAATTCCAGGGTCGGTCCTAGGTCACCTAATTCCTTAAAATTCCCTATCTTTTATAATTTCCTTCTGAGAAATTTTTTCACCTCCATGAAATTCCAGGGTCGATGCAAGGTGGTTCGATTCCTTTAAATTCCCTATATTATTCACACTCATTCCGAGATATTTTTTGCCTCAATGAAATTCCAGGTTCAGTGCAAGGTCGTTTGATTCCTTTAAATTTCCTTTATTTTCAACCCTCCCTCCAATAAATTTTCCCACCACCATGAAATTGTAGGATTTGTGCAAGGTCGTTCAATTCTATTAAATTTCTTCTATTTTTCACCCTCCTTTCAAGAAATTTTCTCGCCTCCATGAAATTCTAGAGTTGGTGCAATGTCATTCAATTTTCTTAAATTCTCTATATAGTCCACCCTTCTTTCGAGAAATTTTTCCACGTCTATGAAATTCCAGATTTGGTGCAAGGTCATCTGATTCCATTAAATTCCCTATATTTTCAACCAACATATTAGAGAAATTTTTCCACACTCGTGAAATTCTTGAGGTCAGCACCTAAATTCTGATTCTTATCTTTCAAGGTCATTTCCTAAATTCTCAATCTTTTTCCAGGATTGATATCTAAATTTCAAATTTCATCTCGGGGTCCGATACCTAAATTTTGATTCCCTTTTTGCGAGGTTGGTGCCTAAATTCCAATTCTCTCTCTATGATTGATACCTAAATTTCAATTCCCATCTCAGGGTCAATACCTAAAATCTAATTCTCTTCTTGCAAGGTTGGTACCTAAATTTTAATTCCCTTCTCAGGATTGATACTTAAATTTCAATTCCCTTATAGGTGTCGGTACCTAAATTATGATTCCTTTCTTTTGAGGTCGATACCCAAATTTTGATTTTGTTTTCGGGGTCAATATCTAAATTTTGATTCTCATGCTCTGAAATTATTGACTTCAAATTTAAAGTTTTCTAACATTGATTTGAAATTGAATTTTCACTGCTACTATCTATTTTCTTGATGGTTATCTCTTGAATTCCCTTCATTTTCCTTAGTGGGAGTCCCTATTTACTCGCCAACGGAAACCTTCAACTCTTTTCATGTACAATTTTGAGTGTGTTGACTCAAACAGTCAAGTTGGCTTTGTTGATCTCTTCAATCAAAGCCTATACGTGCGGTGTGATGGCCCGACACACCACACGTATGAGGGTCCCATTTGTTGACCTTACTTTTGGTTGAGGTCTAGTTTCTTCCTTAGTATCCTTCGGTCTAGCCATAGGACTTTTCTGCTGACTATTTGTAGAGGACTAGAAAAGGAACCCTCACCATTAGAAACTCTAAACTCTTCTTTTCTCAACTTAAAGTTTCACATATTTGTCCTAACCTATAGTGTCCTAACCTATAGCACTTAAACCTATAGCACTTAGTAAGTCGGGCAAATATAGGGGAGCTCAAGGGAAGTCCCCATAAGATGGCTTGGCCTTAGTGTCAACCTTGAGAGGTGTGACCTTGGTTAGTTTCACACACACACTTGCACATTACATTTACACTCACTACCCTAACCCCAAGCATGCTTAACTATGATCACTTAACCATTTGAAAGACTAATGTGGATGGTCCCCTAAACCACTAGCCCTAGGAAAATACATTACAGTTTTAGGTATTGGTAATTGTCAATCCTCCCATACAGATTGTTAAAGACTTGTTATTAACCTAAGCTTGATATTTAAATTTACTTGATAAGATTTAGAAAAAGGTAACATGATTAATGATAAATTCCTCTAAACACTATAAGCCCAACTTAGTGATGGGTAAAAAATTTTTATTGACTTAAACTTGTCCTAGGGACATCCACCTACAAAACTCTTTAGTAAAGTGCTAACTGATTAATTGAGTGCCCTATCCTTGGGATAATTAAAATGTCAAGTTTCACCGTGTAATGGGGTAATTCTAACTCAACCCCGGATTATTAATAGAACAAGATGATAATTTCAAAATCAACTCAAATTGTTTCAAGCGATCTTTAAAGTGATGCAGGGTCACTCCCCAGACACTCTGGAATCTCTTAGATATTTTGAAGAATAAATTGAACTTCCTATATTTTCTTCTAAAATCATTCTCTCTAATCTTTCGAGACTCAATAAGTCATAGTTTTGGGTCTATTAGATACACCTTCATCTTCACTTGTGATGTATTTAAATTTCCTGCAAAATTATATACATGTTGCAAAAGCTAATCTTTTAGCAGGAAAGCCATGAAGATGACAGGTATGCTTTGTTATTTAATTTCTGTCAATTTACTTTACTGCAATTAAACTTCTCTTCCAAATGCTATAACTATTGGGTTGTGCACTTTACTTTATTTGCAAAAATCAATACCATTTAAATAATTAATAAACATTTTCAAAAACTTAAATAAAAGAATTGTTTCAAAGGTAACCATAAATGCTTTGAAATGCCATTAAACATAAAACATTTTTTTAAATTTACGAGAGTCCTTCAGAGGTGTTAAACCACAGTTGCTAATGAGATCTCATCGGTTTAAATGTGTTTCACAACTAGTTTAAGCTAATTAAACTCAAAAGAAACTAGTGATGCCGTAATGAGGGAATCGTGGGATCCTAACCGATGTCGCTTTAATCAACTTTAACCCCCCCCCATAATTGAATTTCAATTTGTAATTTAAACCTTTAAAACTTAGACTTTAGGACTACTATTTTGCCAAGAAGCCTGGAGCTAGCTCTGTGGGCAGCCTTCTACAGCATGAGGATCTACAACAACACATCTTTCCTTAGAATTAAACAACAAGCAAAAGGATTTTGAGGTTGTCCGTCTAGTGTGACATAAATCCTCAACTCATCTTTAGGCCTTTGTAAAGATTTGCTATATATTTTAAGCCTTAACTCGCCTTAGGAATCCGAGGTTGTCATTCATCATGACCTAAATCCTCATAACTTTCAGGTTATTTGAGCAATTGTCTCGCATAATTGTAAGCACTAATTAATAAAATTGGCATGATGAAACATTCAATAATTCTTCTCTCTGAAATTGAAGACAAACCATGAGATAGCTTGGGAAGTCACCAAGGTTCTCCTCATGATTTGTGATAACCTCTACCTTCTCTTCCTTTAGATTTCATAACAATGTTTCAAATTTGAGGCTTTTCCATTTTACACTCTTTGGTCCGATCTTTCAAATGTCGTGCCCATTGAGATTCTTGAAGAAAATATTTCTTGATCTTAATCAATATTTTTCATAGGTGACTTCGGTTATCTAAGATGTAATTATATATAGGGGCTTGCCTTTATAAGAAACCTTTAGAAACAAAGCTTAATATAATCCCTATTTAATTTCTCATATTAAAAAAGGGAACTTTTTGGTCAACATAAAAATGGACTTTTGAACACTTAAACCGATGTGATAAATTCTTTAGCTTACTTAAATGAGCCTTACCAGTGAGTAGTGTATCTATTCTTCGAGATGGATGCATTGCTTGCGGTATTATGCTCATTTATGTAAACTACTAAGGATATGGGATCGATCCAGTGTTGTATTTTTCAAAACTTAAAATATTACTTTTAAAAATTATATATATATATATATACATATTAAATTAAAACGGGCATTGTGATATCCATTACGGCGACCAACAATTTCAAATTTAACGACCGACAGCTTTTGGTGACTCCGCTGGGGACTAATTTCTCTCTCCATTTAAATCAAGGAATATTGTATTCATACATCGGTAATTTGTCCATGTCCCTTATGAACCCGATTACCCTTCTTCCGTTCGCATGTTTCACCCATTTCTTTCTTGGTTAAATACAACCAACTCTCAAAAGCATATATATATATATGAAAATCCAAAAAATGAAGGGACAGAAAGTTACAACAATCTGCAGAAAGGCAAATTAGAAAGATCTCCCTTGAGAAGTAGTTGAAGTGGTGAGGGGAGCTTCTTGGATACATTGGGTCTATCTGCCTCAGCCCCAGCCTGAGCAAGCCAATGAGCAGGTCTGTCACCTTCTCTGTGTATAAAAGTGAATTTCAGATTAAGGCCCTGAGAGTTATAAGAAATTATATTCTTCCATTTCACAATGTTCCAGGGGTAGGTTATGTTATTAAGGAGAATGCTAATCATAACCTTGGTATCTGTCTCCACTATCAGATTATGGAAATTGGCCTTGGATGCAATCAAAGTGGCCCAAAAGATAGCCAATGCCTCAGCTTCCAGAGCATCAACAGCAAAAACAGGAGTCTGGTAATGTAAGAGACACTTACCATTTGAGTTCTTGAAGACACCTCCAATGTCAGTAGAGGACCTATAGAAGCTGCCATCAGTATTGGCTTTCAGCCAACCAGTAGGAGGTTTGATCCAGTAAACAAGGGGGTGCTCTAAAGTAGGTTGATTTGCCAAAGGATTGGTCTTGAAGAGGTCAGGAAAGGTTTTCCAATGTGTGATTTTTTTCAGAAAAGCTAAACGGTTAGCAGCCACCATAGAGGGATGAGGTAAGTGATCATAAAATTTTGCCTTATTTCTAGCCATCCAAGTGAACCAAGCCACCACACAAGGTATCACCAGAAGATTTAAATGGAACCATTCATTCCAGCAAGAAATAAATTTTTTCCAGGTGAGATTGATGGTTTGGACTTTCAAGTTTCTGAGGACAATTGACCAAATATGCTGGACAAATGGACATTGGAAAAACAGGTGATCAGTTGTTTCCTCTTGCCCTTTACATAGAAGACAACATGAAGGACCTCTCACTCCCTTCAGTTTCAGAATGTCATCAGTTGGGAGGCATTTAGAGAAGATTCTCCAACTGCAGAAAGACATAGCAGTTGAGAGGAAATTGTTCCAAATGGATTTCCCCTAGAGACAGTTCTCACCTTGATGAAGTTGAGAGTAAATGTAAGCAGTAATTAACTGGGAAACCCCTTATTTGGAAATGAGTTTGTCCTTCTTAGTAGTATCCACAGAAATTCTGTTAATCTTATTAATGGTATGGTTATCCAGTATGATATTTAAGGCCGTAAGGTTCCACTGGTTATCATTCTAAAAATCAGACACTTCGGTAGAAGTTGGGTGGGGAGTAGTTAGCTTGTCAGCCAGATTCCCATCCCCCATCCAGTTGTCAAGCCAAAAATTGAGGTTCCTCTCTCCAAGGTCCCATATAAAGTACTCTCAGCTTTATCTTTATGTTTAATCATGTGAGACCAGATTCTGGAGTCTGCTAATTTGGATGTAGCAAGGGTGGGATGAGAACCTCTACAATACTTGCCTTTAGGGAAGATAGCCCAAACGGACTCTTGAGCTCTAAAGTGTATCCACAACTTGCAAAAATTGATCAGGTGTAGATGCTTGAAGCTTCTGAAACCTAGACCTCCATTATGAGTAGGTTTACAGATAGAATTCCAGTTGGTCCAATGCCTCTGTGTTCTTTGTCCTTACCAAAGAAATTTGTTGAAGGTTGTTTCAAGAAGCTGCTGAGTGCTCTTTTTCATAGTTGCCATTTATAGAATGTAGGAGGGGAAGGCAGACAGTAAATGTTTTAGGAGAGTAATCCTTCCTCCATTTGATAAGAAAGAATTTGTCCAGTTAGTGAGCTTAGCTTGAACCTTAGTCACAACATCATCAAATTGGATTTGTCTTGTCCTTCCTTTCAGTAGAAGGACCCCCAAATATTTCAGATGAGTGTGGGGGGTTTGAAAACCAGTAAACTCAGATACCCAGTGTTTGAAAGGTTGTTTAACATCTTTGCTGTAGTAAATACATCATTTATGCTTGTTCAACTATAGTCCATAGCAAGACAGAAAATCATTTAGAAGGTTTTAGATTTGTTTGGCAGCAGGTTTAGTGGCCTTATAAAAAAGAATAATATCATCTGCATATGAAAGAAGGCTGATGGCAATGTTTGAACTGTGCTTGAATAGGTTGTGAGGAGATATGTTTGGAATTTGGTTGAGAATAAGAGAAAGATAGTCAAAGACGAGAATAAAAATAGTGGGGGATAGAGGGTCACCTTGTTTGATTCCTCTTGAGGCAGTAAAGAAACCATGTGTCTTTCCATTGATGAGAATAGAGTGGGCATTATATTCAGCCATCTTTTGATTAAGCTTATGAAGTCCATATTGAAGCCTCTAGCATGTAGAACCTCCTCAATGAAATCCCAGTGGATGGTGTCATAGGCCTTGCAAATTTCCAATTTGTAAACAAGATTTCCTCCTCTGCATCTTTTATCTAGATCTTGGAAAAGTTCCTGAGCTAAAAGGACATTGTCCACAATGCTTCTACCTTTGATGAAGGCAGTTTGGTTATTGTTGATGATCCTGTTAAGGTGAGGTTGAATTCTGGTCACCAAAATCTTGCTAATGATTTTAGAGATCACACTTGTGAGACTTTTGGGTCTGTACTGGTCCCATCTATTACACACAGTCTTTTTAGGGATAAGGAAAATGGTGGAAGAGGTGAAAAACTTGGTGGGTTCACTACCAGTGAAAAAGGCCTGCACAGCATCCACTACATCATATTTAATGGCATTCCAAGCTGATTTGTAAACTTCAGCAGAAAAACCATCAGGACCTGCTGCTTTATTGCTATCAATAGAGTTTAGTGCAATTTTGATCTCCTCTTCAGAAGGGATGTCAACAAGCTTGAGAGTAGAAGTATAATTTCTGTAGTGGTCAAACATATTACTTTTAACTTTAGTCCTAGCCACCTCACTTCTAGTGAAGAGCCTTTTGCAATGCTCAGCAGCACTATCAACAATATCTTGGGGAGTTTTCAGCAAATCTCCCTTGGAATCTTTGATCTTATGAATCTCATTACATTTCCTTTTATGATTTATAATAGCATGGTAATATCTGGAATTTCTGTCCCCCAAACAGAAATGATTTTGAGCAGCTTTTTGATGGAGGAGTTGTTCCTGCAAGTGGATAGCATTCAATAGTCTTTCATTGGCATTGTGGAGATCAATCTCCAAATTAGGATTAAGGCTGATTTTTATTCCAATTCATTTACAATTGCTTCAGCTTCCACCACCCTTGTGTTTAAATTTCCAAAGGTCTACCAATTCTAGGTTTTGAGTTTAGCAGCAAGCCTTTTATGTAGAATCCATAATTTCACCGAAGGATTGCTGTTATGATAGCTGGTCCATATAGTATTGACTTGATTTGGAAAGTCTAGATGGGAAGACCAGACATATAAAAATCTGAAACTATTTTTGGAGGGGTTTATGGAGCTGCTGATAGAGATCAAAAGAGGTCTGTGGTCTGAACCATACATTGATAGATGAGAGACAAAAGTATGGAAAATTTCATTAAGTCAGTGATCATTCACAAGAGCTCTATCAATTCTTTCCCAAACCTTACCTCTTCTCCAAGTGAATCTGTGGCCAGAGAAACCCAAATCATAGAGTCTAGCCATATGCATGTTTGCTAAGAAGAAATTTATTCTGCTAGTATCAGGAGGTCTGCCTCCAATCTTTTCATCTGAGGAAGTAATGCAATTGAAATCACCACAGATCAGCCATTTTGAGGAGTTTTTAGTGCTCAGGTTAAGGAGCTCCTTCCAAAGCTCCACTCTCCCAGCAGAAGAGCTAGTGGCATAGACAAAAGTAGCATGAGCAAAATGGCCAGCCATAGATAGGGATACATGTAAGAACTGAGGGTGATCTAAGAGGATTTGCCAAGAGACTTTTTTCCTACAAAGTAACCAATTCTTATTATTACAGCTAGCAGCAAAGTGGAATCCACAAAATTTTTTAATTATTCTATCCTTATGTTTAGACACCATTGGTTTTTGAAGAGCAATACACCAAAGTTTGTACACCCTATTCAGATGCAATAATCTGCTAAGGGACCTAGGGTGTGCCAATCCCTTAACATTCCAACAAAGTAGATTAATCATTCATCATTTTTCCTCTCCTCCTTGATCTAGGAAGAGATTCCAAACTTTTGGACATGAATTCTCCAGAGGTAGTTGCATTATGCTGCAGCTCATGCATCAGCTTCTTTTTCTTTTTCGATTGATGGATCTGCCATTCTTCCTCTAGATCTAATTTCAGATTTTGAACCACAATATCATCCACAACATTAATGATATTGGGCTGCAATGTAGGGAGGTCAGTATGCTCCTTGAAACAAGGAGTCAAAGTTAAGACATGGGGCAAGACAGCTTTTCCCAGCTCAAAACACATTGCAAAGACTTCACTAGGAGAAGAGGAAACCTCAATAGAGGTAATGGGAGGGGGCGAGGGGGTCAGGTTAGTGGAAGGTTCAGATGGGCCTTCAACAGGAAGTACAATCCCAGTAATGGGGGAAAAGGTTCAGCATGAGGGTCTTTAGGTTGGGAAGGGGCAAGAATGGAGGGGGAGGGAAAAAGAGAGGTTCCATCAACATGATCATCAGCAAGGGCTTCCACCAAGGGTGGGCAGTCAGAAGCAGGGGTGATAGAATCAGGTCGAGAATCAGATTCTAGATTTAGGGTCAAGATTCTGGTGGGAGAAGGTGGATCCAGCTGTGGTGTGGCAAGTGGTTGTTTAGGGAAGGATGGCATTCCAGGTTGTATTCTTTTTCTTGGGATGGAATCTGAAGCATTTGTTGTCAGTGTGTCCAAACATCTTACAATAATGACAATAATATGGTTTTTGCTCCATAACTATTTTCTGCCAATAGCCATTGTTAGCTGTACCCAACCAAATTTCATCAATTTCAGGTTGAGTGATATCCCTTTCCACTAGGATTCTAGCCACAGAAGGTCTTGACAGGTTAAAGGTGGGAGCATCCAGCTTCATGGGTCTTCCAAGGGCAGTGCCAATGGTAAAGAGAACTTGGTGGTTGAAAAAATGAAGCTTCAATCCAGGCAGCTTAAACCGTATAGGAATAATAGGAGGTTCCTTTGAAGGGTCAAAATCATTAGTCCATTTCAGCAATTTCATACAGATGCCATCCAAAAAGAGAACTTGCTTAGCAAAAATCCTTGCATAATCCTCTTCCTTAGCTAGTTGAATCATTATATGCCTACCATCCATAAGTCCAACTTTCCAAGCACCAACTAGCTTTAAATCATCAGAATACTTCCTTATGTCATCCATTTTAGGATGGCTGAATTGAAATTTGCCCACGAAATTTGCCAATTGAAATTTGCCCACCAGGGTGAATTTTGAGCCTCAGCCAAAGTGCAGATTTCTAGATCAGTGAACACAGTAGCCACCTTGCCTCCTTTTCTGCATAAAGCTTCACATAGGGGCAATCTCCTTTACCAAGAGTAGCCTCATGATAGGCTTGGGGGAAGACAAGATTCTCAACATTTTACAATGTTTCAAAACCTTTTCCAACCAAATCAACAAAAGTGGCTTTAGAACATTGGATGTTAGTTTCTAAATCAATGGGAATGGGAGAGGCCATTAAGAACAGCCACAACAAACACAGGTTGGGCAAACAGAGAAAAGAACCAATAGAACAATAACTGAAGAACTCAAGAGAGAACAGCAACAGAAAATAGACTTTCAAACCAGGGAAACACCTCCTGGAAGTTGTAGAGGGTTGAGGAGAAACATAATCACAGTTAGGGATGGTTAGAGGGAAGCAGGATAACACCATTGAGGCAGAAACCCTAACAGAGCTAGGGAAGCAGCCGCCACCATGAAATATATATATATATATATTAAAGCGGGCGTTGAGATATTCATTCCGACAACCAATAACTTCTAATTTGGTGAAGGACATGAGGGGATGGTGAGGAGCAAGTCAATCTAAAGTTTGGTGTATTGTGGAGCTGTGACAGAAAGTGTCCTGGTTTTATGGTAAATTTAGTTGTGAAATTTGCCCTAAGTGGTGGTTGTGGGTGCGTGAGAGTAAAGGTGTTGCACTTAAGGGGGTTAGAAGAAGCTCTGGTGAGATTTTGGAAGAGTTTCCCCTATGTTTTTGAACTATCTTCCTTTTGGCCATGGATGAAGGTGTTTAAGCAGAGGAGTATGGGGTTGCCACAAGGGCAAGTTAATGGGATCAAGGTGGTGCTTAAGTGGAGAGGATAAATGTGCAATTAACCATTGGGATTTGGACACATTGGATGAGTGCAATTAGGTTTGAAGCATGGGCATGGTGCTCTCGGGCTGGGATTTTTCGATGGCTAAGATGGTGGCTAGCCAAGTTCAGGTCACCTTCGAGCTCAGGGAGGCCATGTGGTGGCTAATGATGATTAACCCTAAATGGTTATGGCATGATGGAAAGTATATTTTGGTTTATGCCAAAAAAAAGGAGGAGATCTCTTAAATCAAAGGACCAATGGTTCATACCTCATATAGAGTGGGCTAAGTGGGTTTAGTCTGGTCTCTAGAGTCCAAATGGTACCTGTAGTGGCTTTGGTTTGATCAATTTGGTTTGATTTGGTCAATTTTTGTGCATGGGCTCAATTTTAGGCATTTTGGCTTTATGTTGGGTTTAAGTTGGGCTGCTCTTGACATTGAGCGTAATCATTTGGTCAAAATGCTATAGATGATTTTCACAAGGAAATTACAAAAGGTTTGAAGTGATTTTGAATTGATTTGGAAGTTCAATTTGAAGGATTTTGTCTCATAGTAAATTTTGGGGATGTTGGGTTAGACTTGGATTTGAGTTGGGCTAGAGTTGTGATAAGGCCCAATTGATGGTTCAATTTGATGTGGGTGATTGTCATGAAGAGTTTTGGATGTCAATTAGATGGAATATTTGGGATTATAAAGTTCAATTTGGTGGAATTTTGGGACATGCATAATTTAGGGAAAAATTGGGGTTTACGTCCAAGTTGAACATGAGTGAAATTGAGATTTGGATAAGATCAGTTGAAGGTTTAATTTCATGTGGGAAAGTGTTTTAAGTAATTTATGATTCAAAGTTAGGGTAAGTGGACAGGTTTGGGGGTTGAATTGATTGGGATTTTGCCTTAGTGTCAAATTGGGGATCTTGAAGTTGAGATTTAAATTGAGCTTGAAATTGGATTCAATTGAGCTTGGATTTCATTTCAATCAACTTTAGGGATGATGAATTTGAGTTTAGAATTCAAATTGGGGAAGAATGTGATCAAATTGGTGAACATTGGGGGTGAATTTGGGTAGTTGGGCCTTTAAAGGAAATTTGGGACTTTTAGTCAAAATAAGTCAAATTGGGCTCAATGGAGTGGTACAAATTGATTATGGGGATATTTAAAATAATATTGAAGGTTTTGGGAAAATTTGGGTCACCGGGGGTATTTTTATAATTTTGGCAAAATGAGGGGTATTTTGGTAATTTTGCAAATTTGGGGTGTTTCAGACAATTTGGGTTGTTTCAAATGGTTTGAGATGATTTTTGAGCAAATTTGGGTATTTTGGGTGATTTTGTCGATTTTGGTCAATTTTCGGGTTTCAAGAGTAATTTGGTAAGTTGGGTAGATTTGGGGGCAAAAAGCTAAGTTGGGTATTTTGATAAAATTGTGGTGTCAACCACCCTACTTAAGTTATGGACCAATAGAATTCCCTACTTTGAGTCCTCCATGCACTAGTCTTAGCTAAACCCTACCTTAGGGCTAGTGGCCTAGGGGACCATTTACATGAGTCTCCCAAAGGGTTAAGGGATCAAACTTAAGCATGTTTGCGTTTAAGGTTGTGAGTGGAAGTGTAATGTGCAAATGTGTATGTGAAACTGTCCAAGACCACACCACCTAAGGTTAAACCTACGGTCAAGTAATCCTATGGGGACTCCCCTTGAGCTCCCTCATATTGGCCCGGCCTACTAAGTTATAGAGGTTGGGACCAATATGTGGAACATCAAGTTGAGCAAAAAAGGTTTTAGAGTTTCAAATGGTGAGGGTTCCTTTTCTAGTCCTATAAGAATAGTAAAAAAAAACTCCTATGGCTAGACCCTAGGCTACTAAAGAAGAAACTAGACCTCAACTAAATGTGAGGTCAACATGTGACAAATAGGAGAATACCAAGTTCTTTACTTTCTTTTGAATTGTGCAAAGAATATTGACTAATCTAAAGTTGGTGTCGGCATGTATAGTAGTGCTAGTTAGGTTCTAGTCTCTCACTCCTTGATTACCCACTCTGCCCTCTCTATAAGACCTACCAGTGACCCTTAGCTCCAATCTCTAGACCAATTTGATAAATTTGATAAAAGAATCTAGAATCTAGCCTGTCACTCTAGAAACACCAATTCTATGCCCAACAATTCTTATCTCTTTATTTATTTGCTCCCACCACCCTTTAGATGATTGTGATTCCTCTTTTCAAGGTAGAATGTGATACTTACAATTTAATAAATCTTAGCCCTTTTGAACGTATAAGTTCCTCAATAGGTTTTAATATTACAAGTGACCAATTTCTATAGTAAATGAAGGATCGATATAAATATCATGATAATTTTTAGAAATAAAAGAAGTTCTAAATAAAATCAAAATCACTTACTTAATTACTTCATATTGCACGGAGAAAAGAAAAGAAAAATACTCACGAAGCATGGGGATAACAAAACAAAACAAATTTATAAAACTCCAATCCAAAGTACAAAATTTAAGGACAAAGACACAATTACTTTTCTGAAATGTTCCCCCAAGCACTCCTTTGAAGTCATCTAACTTATTTGACTCCAACAACA
This sequence comes from Phalaenopsis equestris, assembly GCF_001263595.1. Lineage (NCBI taxonomy): Eukaryota > Viridiplantae > Streptophyta > Magnoliopsida > Asparagales > Orchidaceae > Phalaenopsis > Phalaenopsis equestris. The sequence goes on from NW_018228749.1 coordinate 112,534, forward strand.
ATTACAAGACTTACAAACTCAAGAATTAACTAAGACTCACAAATAAAAATTCTCACACACCTAACACACTCACAAACTATGAGACTCTTGAAATCTGACCCTCTGGTCCTTTAGAATAAATCCATATTTTAGAGTTTCAAAAATCACCACGTGTTGTTTCAAACATCTCTTAAAAATTTGACCTCATTCAATAAATCATCTAGAATGCAACCATGGTGCCTATGCGCCGAACTGTCGCGCCTAGACACCAGCCAACTTTTGCATCTGGCGTTTAGGTGCCAGTTTGGCTGGTTTTGTACTTTTCTTCAATTTAGTCTATTTTTCTTATTTTTTATGTGTTTTTACTCTTTTTTTAATATTAAACTTATTTTCTTGCACTTGTAAACAAAAACTAAATAATACCCTTCATTAAAGCATAATTTCCTCAAACATTGATCATAAAATGTGCATAAAAAAAAGGTAATTTTAAGGTGGATCAAGGCTACGTAGTTCAACTCCATAGCAAAGAGAGCAGAATCAACATGGGAGACCGGCTTAGTAGTACCATATATAATAGTGAAATAATATACAACACACTGACCAATATCCTCAACATCCCTAAGAACTTCTCCTTTATTAGTTTTAATTTTAAGGGTGGCATTGACATTTCTTCTATGCTTAATAACAGAATGAAAATTTTTGGTATTTGGATCTCCAACCGTGAAAAGAACATCATTACCCTTTTTCTTCAAAAAACCTTCCTCTAATGAAATTGCATCAAGAAGCTTGAGATGGGCTTGGGCAACCTCATCAGCAAAGCTAAAGTCACAAATAGCTTGAGATTCCAAAAAATCCGCTACTTTCTGAGGCTCCTCAACCATAGAATGAATATTATCAGAAACCTGATAATTACATTTCCTCAATTCAACAAAAACTTTTTTGTGTAATTATCATAATGTGTTCCATGGATTGCCAACACCATCAAATCTCCATGCATGTTTGATAGTACTAGAAAAGGAAACATGTGACGTCCAAATATTTAGAATGTTAAAATGATATGCAGTAGCCTAACTATGAAATCATGAGATAGAGAAATTAGATTGTGGTTAGATGTTGAACACAAGAGACATGAAAAAAATTAAGAAAATGTGAATTACCAAAGCATCTATCCAACCTTTGCAACATAAAGCCCCTCCTCCTTGCAAAAGGGGAGCAAGAATAGCCTAAATCAAACAGACCCGCATCAAAAATATGTTCACAAAAGCAATTAATAATATTAGTATCGCATCTCAAACCCCCTCGCAACTTAATGTGTTTCATGATCATTTTTAAATCACCCCCAACCAATCAATTATCCGTGATAACTTCACCAATTTTTTTGATTTTATTCCAAACTAGGTGTTTTTCCTATAAAAGAGAGCTAACATAGACAAAGCTAGTCCAACCATGAAAATCCTCCAACCTAAAATTAATAAGAAAAAAATGTTCTTAATCTTCAATGATGTTTAATTGTATGTTCCTCCGTTAAAAAAACTCAAATCTTATTATTTTTGTTGGGTAAATGCTTGTAATGTTTGAAGCCTTTGATAACCTTTGTCCTTGTTAAGAGACACGAAAGGTTCTTATATTGCATAAATGAAAAGTTTATGGACTCTACTTAAGTTCTTTAAATGATTAAGGAAGGAAGGGTCAGCCACACTCCTAATGTTCCACACAATTTTGTTAAACATGATGTCGTAAGCCAGCTCTCCTAGAAGGTCCAGGAAGATGGCCTAAATTTTCACCATCAGAGTAGTAAGTGCCCTCCTAAATTATATTATCTTCTTTTAAGTGCACCTATTCATTTCTGCTATTCCCTTTCTTTTTACTTGATCTTTGAATTAACCATTCATCTTTTAAAGCACTAATGGCTTCCACAACATCTTCAGAAGAAAGGCTTGTGGATACCTAGCCTTAACTTTGCAATATTCAACATCTGAAGACATTTTGCTTATGATATTTCACTGATCGCTAATTTCTATTCCATGCATAGGAATATTGTGAATCACACACTAAGCATATTTAGTAAGAAGATCTCCAATATTGTGAGGTTTGGCTTTAACAAAAGCACTCAAATTCGCAATAGGAGTTGGGTCAAATGGTCTTCACATTCAAGGATTCATTGATAATATTTAAGTTAGGAGCAAGAGAAAAGCTTACATTTAGTGGTGGGTTATCTAAAGAAAGCTCATCTGGGGGGTGGGGGGACCTATAGCTCAATCAACAAAGCCTCATTCCCAATGATAATTTTAGTTTGTTGAATATAGGGCGAGACTTTTCCCAATCTCAGCCTAAGGTTACAATTTAAGTGATAGCAATGATTTGGGAGATGACCAAACATGCAACAATTTGAGCAATATGGTGGGTGTGAATCCAATTCTACTTTTTGTCGTTGCCTTTATTATGAGACCCAATCCCGATCTCATCTGAGAATTCTTGCATAATATAACTCTCTACTAGAACACAAGCTTCCAATGGTCTAGTCAGAGCAAGAGTGGGGTTATCTATCTTATGTGGGTTGCCATAAGCAGTTGCTAGTGAAAAGAAAGCTTCATAATTAAATAGATGAAGCTTTAAATCCAGAAATTGAATCTAAAAAAGAGTAATAGGAGGCTCCTGCTTTGAATCAAAATCAACCGTCCACTTCAGAAATTTCATGAGTCTATTGCCAACCTTGATAATTTTACGTGCAAAAAATATGAGTATAATCCACATCATTCTAAAGAAGAATGAGAATATGATGAACATCAAGTAAGCAAACCTTACAATTTCAAGTATGTTTAATGGAATCAAATTCTTTGCAAATTATATCAAACTTCGGATTACCATATAAAAATTTACCAACAAGTCTAAATCGTCAGGAAGAAGCAAGAAAGCCAATTTCCACATCAGTGAGAAACAAAGCCAGCTTACCAATCCTCTATCCAAGCTTCTTAACAAAAGTGTATTCACCACCAATTTTAAGAGACTCATGAAAAGATTGTGGGAAGTTGCAAGAATTACTAATCCCAAAACAAGGGTTAAAGCCCACTATAGTGACATAACTCCACTCCATTGTCACCCCAAATCATGAAAACACAATAGAGAAATGCAAGAGAAGAAATGAGAAGAAGAGGAGTGATCTCACCAGCTGTTAAGAGCAAAACCCAGAAGTAAACTAAAAATTTTTTGAACCCTAGCCGGTGGGAAGAGCTGCATCGCAAATTTTATATATATATAAGGCTGGAAGGCAAATTCATTGATAATAAAAGCAAGTAGTGAGTGGGAGGAAGATTTCCACTCACAATGTTTACAACATATGCAAAAAAAGCAAAAAAATAGTACAAGTATACTCCAAAAAAGGAAGAACATGAAATATTCCAAAGAGTAATGAACGTTTGGATGACATATGGTAAGATTGCTTTATGTGGAGTAGGGAATCTGTGAGGGATGATCAACAAAACATTGCAAACCTTGGATATAACCGCTGATAGTACCAAAAAATAAGTAGAATTATGATCACAATAACACTATGCATGCCATGTTTCTCATCGATAAAAAACACCAAGCCTCATAGAAACACCTAGGAAACCCAAGTAGGAAGTGAGCCTCGCGATATGAAAATATGCCGAGGTGGGAGAATAACACCAATACCATGCAAAATAACATGATGAAGAACACAAGGAAAAAACATGAGGAATAACACAAATACTATGCTAAAAAAACAAGGGATAATAAAGGAAAATAGAGAAATAACACCGAGCTAAGAAATTATGCTAATCGCGATATATAGGGACCTTGAAACTTGACCAAAAATACAATGTGCTAAGGATTTAATCTGATCACAATTTGTATAGGGAGTTTAATCTCATTGTTTAGCTCTCTCCCTTCCCCTGGTTCTAAATAGAGAGTCTAGTTATAGATGATTATTTGAGTAGTTGCTCGAGACTAACAATATGTCATCCTATTAACTCTTGAGTTCAAACATTCCTTTGTTATTCTTCTTAACTTTTTATACCTGCCATCCCTTAACCAATGATTGTCACAACTGATCAACTTAAATGGAGAACTCACTATAGGAGGAATGTTGATACATTAATTGCTAAATAGGTGTAGATTGTTGCACATCTTGATCTAAGTACTTCTCAAAGATTGTTGTGACCACAACTTTAGTATTCTTTAGTTCCAAAGTAATTGGAGTATCTCTCTTTTGCATAATTAGAAGAGCTACTTCTTTAGAAATATGTGGTTGAGGCTAAAGAAATGAAGGATTTCTCTCAAGGCATTTGTAACAGAAGTAATGACCTCTCTCGTAGCAATTTACACCATTGCAGTAGGTTGAATGGATGATTTTGTTACCAATACAGTATTGGGAGTAGTGATATGCATATAATGATCAAGAACCCACCAGCCTTGAGGAGAGAAGGGTTCTCAACAGGTTTAATTGGAGCCAAATAAGGAGGAGGGGTGATACACTAAAATAATATATGGTTTTAAGTACCTATATTATGCTTATTTTTGGTGATATTGCACTTTAAGGAAAGGTATTTGTGTATTTTGTTGTAGGTATATAATTTTTAGGCATTTGGAGCAAAAATGGCAAGACAGACCAAATTTGGAGCCAAAAAAAATTGAATTTTTGGATTCTAGCGCATGACGCGCAAGATCGGCGCATGATTCACCAAAATCTAGAGAATTGGTGCATGATGTGCCAGATCAATGCATGATGCGCTAAACCGTAGCATGATGCGCTAGAGACGAGTTTTTCAAATTAAGGCGGTTTGAGATGAATTTTTGTGCAAATTTCAAATGGACACTTGTTCTACACACCTCATGTAGTAATTTAATGCATCTAGACACTTTGGAAGGTTCTATTATGAAGGGATTTGACTCTTGGATCAAATGACGCATATTTTGAATTCAAAAGAGTTGACTTTTGGAGGGAATTTTAAATTCTTTTACAAAGGAGGCAGCTCCAAATAAAAGAAGAAGACTTGAAGAGTTGAGGGTCTGGCCTGAAGGAGAAAAAGTGGGCATGAGTTAGAGATAGAGAGAGAAGAGAAGATTTTCTTCTAGGGTTGTAAGACGAGAGGGAAGGTGATTAATTTCTTCTTAAGTACACTTCTAATAGAGAATTAGGAGTGATTGTAAAGAGAGAAAGGCTTGGAGAAAACTTTTAGGGATTTCGTTACGATGGATTGTGAGATAAGTTGTATTTTTACTTCTTTTGTTTTTTGTAAACTTATTTTTATATATGAAATTCGTGTTTTATTTTTATATATGAAATTCGTGAATTATGAGTAGTATTCTTTATCCTTCTTCCTACTTTTAAAAATAGTTTTGTGAAGAAGAGATTTTGTTTTTTTTGGGTTTAATTGATAATAATTTGTGATGATTTGAACTCTGATCTTCATTTAATTTTCTATCTGGCCAATTGAAATGTAAAACTCATTGAGAGACGAATGTATTAAATGAGATATGATTTCTAAAACACAAAGAGAATCACATTTGATTTCATGGGAGAGTATGCCATCCATGGGATTAAGTGTAAATAAAAGTGTAAATAAATAGGGAAATAAATAGGGAAATATACTTTGTTAGGTGCAGAATTGGAAATTTTAAGGTGACAGAATAAAATCCCCAATGTGGTCCAGTTGATTGGAAACAAATGCGAGATTGGTAGCCATCATGGGGAGGAGTAGTGGGAGCTCTGGAGTGGCAGTTGGTATCCTCCCAGCCTAACCACAAAATTATGGACCAAACTCTTGATTAATCAATGTTCTTTATAACACTCAGAAAAGGGTAAAGAATAGGATTACTCCTATTTGGCAAAAACAGTTTGTATGTATATTTTCAAATGACTTCAATTTCTTCACAAACCATATACTCATTATAAAGGGGAAGGGTGCTTTCTTAAATTTGAACATTCTGTCACGACAAAAAGTTTGTTTAATTTTTGTAATTTTACTTTTGAAAGTTTAGTATTTAGTTTAGTTTAACTTCTATAGTCTTAAATATGAACTTAAATTAACATTCACTTGATTAATTTTTTTTCAAACCTCACACATTACTTTTACTTTTGATATTCTTATAAAATAAATTTTATAATTTACTTTTAGGATTTTTCAACTTCCCTGTGGGATCGACATCTAAGTACCAATTAGAGCCCTTTATTACTTGAGCGACACATATATTTGCGTTGATTTTAAAGGGGATTTGATAGTTTAAAAAGAGTCTTAAAAGATAAATTATTTTCATTAAAAGTATTTATGTTGGGATTATATTTCATATTTATAATTTATTTGTCGTGCGTAATTTTTGTAATATTGAAAAATGTTTGAAAAATTCTCACTAAATCTGCCCCGCATCAAGTTTTTGGCGCCATTGTCGGGGAAGTAATAGAAAATATTAGTATTTTATTTTATTTTATTTCAAAAAATTAAAAAAATTAAAAAAATAAAAATAATAAAAAGTAGTGTTTATAGTTTAGTTTGAACATTTTCTTTTTTAAGTATGTTTGCTTGTTTTTAATGACCTACTTCGTTTTGTTTATGCATAGTGTAAGATCTAAAACTTTAGTACCTTATGATTCTAAGTTAGAAAGACTGTTGAAAAAATTCAAAAATAATAAAAAGAGAAAGATCATTTTAGCAAAATGGCTTTCATATTAAACAATGCTGGAAATGAAAATGAACATCATGAGAGACCTATAAAAGATTATGTTAATCCTACAGTAGATGAAATTTATTTTTGTATACAAAAGCCTCTTGTAGCTATCAATTCATTTGAGCTTAAAACTGCCATTATCCAAATGGTTCAAACCAATCAATTTGGGGGAAAACCTACTGAAGATCCTGATTTATATCTTGCTATTTTTCTAGAGTTATGTGCTACATTTAATTATGATGGATTATTAAATGATGTCATCAGACTCAGACTTTTTTGTTTTTTACTAATGAACAAAGCTAAGATGTGGTTAAACTCATTAGCACCTGGATTTATCCGAACATGGGGAGATTAATCACAAAAATTCTTACCTAAATATTTCTCACCTTAAAAAACTGCTAATCTTAGAAATGATTTCACATTCTTTTTTTAAATTTAAAGGAGAATCCATTTAGAAGCCTGAGAAAGATTTAAAGATCTCTTTAGAAAGTGTCCACACAATGCGTTGTCAGATTGTTTAATAATTCAAACTTTTAATAATGGGTTGGTTGGATCTCTTAGATTGATAACTGATGTTGATGCTAGTGGATCATTAATATTAAAGCCATTCAATGAAGCGTATTAATTAGGTGAAGAGATGGCTACAAATAATTATCAATGGCCCTTTGAAAGGGTAAATCAAAAAAGAGTAGTTAGTATTCATGATTATGATGCTATATTTATTTTAGCTACCCAAATAGATGTTATATCAAAGAAGATAGATCAATATGGAATGAATTATTCTCAGACATCACCTGTGTTTGAGGAAAACTCATTGGGACAAGTGATAGAATCTCAATCATCTTATGAGACTTTAAATACAATAAACAATTGTTCTAATAATCCTTATGCCAGTTATTATAACCCTAGTTAGAAGAATCATCAAAAATTTTTGTTAGAGTAAGAATAATTCTAATGCTGCAAATCCGCAATGGGGAAGCACTACTAGGTTTTACTATCACAATGGGGAAACTCGAACAATAAAATATCTTCTATATCTTCTTTAGCAAATAAATCTTATTACCCCCTAGGTTTTAATCATTTACAGAGTAAGGAGAAAAAAGTTATCAATGGAAGAATTCATAGTGCAAATGGGTAGTTAATTTCAAAGTCAAGGAGTTGCTATCAGAAACATGAAAAATCAATTGGGATATATTGCTACTGCACTTAGCAATAGACCTCCACTAGTAATGTTGAAGTAATTCCGAAAGATCATAACAACAAGGAAATTAAAGCTACTCAAATGCGAAGTGGAAAAAGATTAGAAAATAGAGTTTAACAAGAAGTTGAAGTTGGAAAAGTTGAGGTGGAAAAGGATAAAGCTGGTGAAGATTTTTATTTTGAAGCAGAAAATCCTATTAAACAAATGAAAATCACTGTAGAAAGACCACCAACTCCATTTCCTCAAAGACTGAAGCAGAAACATAGAGACAATCAATTTCAAAATCTTAGAAAATTTCAGGAAATTAACAATAAACATTCCATTTGCTGAAGCTTTGGAACAAATGTCAAGCTATGTGAAGTTCATAAAGGATATACTTAATAAGAAAAAGAAGTTTGTAGATAATGAGATTCTTGCATTCAGCGAAGAGTGTAGTGCTTTAATTTAGAAAAAACTTCCTGAAAAACTTAAAGATCCTGAAATTTTTACAATTCCTTGTGCTATTTGCAAACAATTTTATGGAAACGCTTTATGTTATTTAGGATATAAAATTAATCTTATGTCATTATCAATTTTCAGAAGGTTGGGCTTAGGATATATTTCACGTACAACTCTAACTCTTCAGTTAGTTGATCGTTTAATTACTTATCCTAAACGAGATATGAAGATATTTTGGTAAAAGTCGATAAATTTCTTTTTCCTGTGGACTTTATTATATTAGATAAGGAGGAAGATAAAGAAATTCATATCATTTCTGGAAGACCATTCCTAGCCATTAGAAGAGATTTGATAAATATGCAGAAAGGAGGACTAACTATGAGAGTTAGTGATCAAGCGATTACATTTATTATTGCAAAATCAATGAGATACACTACAAAGGAGCAAAAGATTGAATGCTTCATAATGGTTATTAATGAATATTTAATCCATGAATATTTTAAGAAAACTTCTGAAAGAGAGTTTAAAAAGGAATATATGGAATATCCAGATGAGGATAAAATTTAAGATGAATCTATGAAAGTGAGAAAAAGGGATATGAAAGTGAGTTGAAAGTGAGAAAAAGGGATATGGATTATGTTCAAGAAAGATTTGAAATGTTAGATCCTACAAAAAGTAACAAGAATTTAATTCCATATATTGAGAAACCTCTTGAACTAGAACTGAAAATGCTTCTTACACATTTTAAGTTTGCATTTTTAGGAGATTTATCTACATTACCTATTATAGTATCCTCAGGATTAACTGAAACTCAAGAACAACAGTTGTTCGAAACTTTAATAAGATATAAGAAAGCCTTTGGATGGACATTAGCTGTATTAAGAGAATCAGTTGTTCAATTTAGATGCATATAATATTATCAGATGATCAATATAATATAAGTGTTGATCCTCAAAGGAGATTAAATCCTATGATGAAGAAGTTGTAAAGAAAGAAATTTTAAAATAGTTAGATGTTGGAATAATATATCCTATTTCAGTCAGTGCTTGGGTTAGTTCAATTTACTGTGTTCCAAAGAAAGGAGGTGTGCTTGAAGTAATAAATGAGCATAATGAATTAATATCAACAAGACAAGTCACTGGTTGGCGAATCTGCATAGATTATAAAAAATTAAATTCTACCACAAGGAAGGATTATTTTCCATTACTCTTTTTGGAGCAGATGTTGGATAGATTAGTTGGGCATAAATATTTTTGTTTTCTAGATGGATATATCGGTTATCACCAAATATCTATTAATCTAGAGGATCAACATAAAATAATATTTACTAGTCCTTATGGAACTTTTCCTTTCGGCGAATGCTCTTTGGATTATGCAATGCAGCTGCAACATTTTAAAGATGTATGATGTAAATTTTCAGTGATTTGATTGAAAAAAGGATTGAAGTCTTTCTTGAAAATTTTTCTGTATTTGGACCTTCATTTAAAATATGTCTAAATAATTTAGAAAAAGTTTTGGAACTATAAGAAAAGACTAATCTCCTATTAAACTAGGAAAAATGTCAATTTATGGTTGTAGGAGGAATTGTGCTTCGACATAAAATTTCAGATAATGGTATGGAAGTAGATCCTGTAAAAATACAGGTTATATCAAACCTACCTCCACCATAGTAAGAGGAGTTAGGAGCCTTTTAGGACATGCTGGATTTTACATGAGATATATTAAGGATTTTTCAAAGGATTTTTCAAAAATTGGATTTTTCAAAAATTACTAATCCTTTATGCCAACTTTTAGAAAAAGATAAAAAATTTGACTTAATCAAAAATACCTTAAAGCCTTTGAAACTTTAAAGGAAACATTGATTAGTGCTCCTATAATTGTTTCACCTGATTGGAAGAAACATTTTTTAATTAATGTGAGATGCAAGGGATATGCAATTGGAGCTATTTTAGGGCACAAATATGATATGATTTTAAACTTATATACTATGCTAGAAAGACTCTTAAAGTTGCTCAAATTAATTACACCACCACTGATAGAGAGTTGTTAGCTATTGTGTATGCTTTTGATAAGATTAGATCATATTTGATTGAAGCTAAATGTGTTGTGCATACTGACCATTTGGCTATTAGATATTTGATGCAAAAGATATTTGATGCAAAAGAAGGATGCAAAAGAAGGATGCTAAATCAAGATTAATTAGATGAGAACTTCTGATGCAAGAGTCTGATTTTGTAGTAGTTGATAGGAAAGGGATTGATAATGAAATTGCTGATCATTTACCTAGGCTAGAATAAGAAGAAATGCTTGACATGGAAAAAGAATTTAATGAAACTTTTATGTAATGACTTTATGCTATAAATGGATGGGAAATAGCTTGGTATTCTAATATTGTAAATTATAATGTTAGTGGTATTTTACCATATGGATTAACAAAACAACTCGAAAGAAATTCATTCATGATGCAAGATCTTATTTTTAGGATGATTCTTATTTATATATGCAATATAAATATTTAATGATGTCGATGATGTGTGCCATATAAAGAAATTCATAAAATTATTCAAAAATGTCATGATTCTGAATTTGGAGGACATTTTGGGAATGATAGAACCGTTCATAAAATTTTACAATCTGGATTTTATTGACCTACTATCTTTAGAGATGTTAATATATAATGAAATGCCCCTGATTTTTAATTTGAAAATTGAAATTTTTGATGCTTGGGGATTGGATTTTATGGGACCATTTATACCCTAATTTGGAAATATATACGTAATAATTGTAGCGGATTATGTTTCAAAATGGATTGAAGCAATTGCTTTTCCTCGATGTGATGCTCGAAGTGTTTCAAATTTTTTAATTAAAAATATTTTTACAAGATATGAAATGCCGAGAGTAATCAAACGAGAGTAATCATTATCAGTGGAGGATCTCATTTTAGAAATGCAATAGTTGCAAGATTGGTAAAAAAAATATAATATAATGCATAAAATTGCAACTGCTTATCATCCCCACACTAGTGGATTAGCAAAAGTAACTAATCATGAAATTAAGAGAATTTTGAAGACTGCTAATCCTAGTAAAATAGGTTGGTCTAATAGATTAGATATTGCATTGTGAGCGTATAGGACAACCTATAAGACACATATAAGAATGTCTCCTTATAGATTAATTTTTAGGAAGACTTATCACTCGCTAGTTTTAATGGAGCATAAATCTTATTGAGTGAAATAAGAATTCAATTTCAATTTGAAAGAAGGTGGTGAGAAAATATTATTGCAGTTGAATGAGCTTAAGGAAATTAGGAATGAATCTTACAATAGGGCGGGGATTTATAAGGAAAAGAGGAAAGAATGACATGATCGAAAGATAATAAAAAGAGAATTTGAACCTGGATGGAAAGTTTTATTATACAATACAAGATTAAAATTATTTTCTAGAAAATCGAAGTCTAGGTGGAAAGAGATATTCAGAGTTAAAAAAGTCTATCCCTATGGGGCAGCTATTATTGAAGACCTCAAAACTGGAAGAATATTTAAAGTGAATAGGCACAAATTGAATTCATATTTTGATGGTCAAAGATTAGCTTTTAAAGAGACAGTAATGTTGGTTCACCTAGAATAAGACTGGAAATGTCGAACTGACGACATTAAACCAAGTGCTTAGTGGGAGGAAGCCCATAGGTATCGTTGTTTAGTTTATTTTTTAGTTTGTTTTATTTGAAATATTTTACAAATATTTATGTTTATGTCTTTATATAGTCCGTGTATTAAATAAATTTTTTAGAAACATATTTCTTTGCCTAATATTATGGAAAAATTGAGAATTTTTTGGATCTAAATCGAAACGGCCAAATTTTTGAACTGGCGCATGATGCCCCACTTTCCAAAGAGCTGGCGCATCATGCATCGTAGGTCTGAAAATGTTTAAAATGTGTCTAATTGCAGTTTTTGGCAGTTTTTGGAGGTTTATTCTCAATATAACTCCAAAAAACCAACTCCAAACCATATTTTAAGGGGGGGGGGGGGAATTGGGGGGAAATGAGGGAAGAGTCACAACTTTTCAAATCCTATAGCTTACCACTCTAAAAAATTCGCTAGATTTGAAATTTTCAACCGAAGAAAGTTCGTCAGTTTTTATGCACAGAAATTACACAATCGAGTTCTAGTGAAGAAGAGGATATTTAAAGAAAGAGGGTTTGTGAGTCAAGGATTCAACACATCGAATACTCGAGTGGAAGAGAATATTGCGTAGATGCATTGGGAAGTGCTTTGTTACACTACTATTGCTGTTGTTGTTCTTATAGTAAAAGAATTTTATGAAAATCTTCATGGGATCAACCAAGGAATGATTTACGTGTTAAGCTGGTATGTGCAGCTCACTCCTTCAAGAATAAAAGAGATGTTTATGATTGAATCCTCGATTCACAAAATTTTAGAGGTACAGATCTCAATATCTGATACCACATTGTTTTAGATATTTCTCTATTGCAATGGTTCTTATCAAAATTTTAGAGGTACGGATCTCAATATCCGATACTGCATTGCTTTAGTGCATTCTCTATGCATTGCTTTAGATATTTCTCTATTGCAATGGTTCATACCAAACTTTTAGAGGTTGAGGGAATAAGTCCTTGAATCTATTCATAACATCCAATTCTCGTGTTCAGTCAGTCCTGTCCTGCTGATACTCACTTTTTAAGATCAGTACCCAAATTCTAATTCTCATACACAAAATATACTTTAAACCCACTCTCCAATACTCAGCAAGAGTCCTCACTTTCTGATTTTGATCAGACATACCCATTTCCTAAAATTCCCCAGCGGAAAGAAATAGCAAACACAATAATCACCTTTTTTCTAACTCTGTTAATTTAGAAGTCTGCGTTGGTCTTGTTGATCTCGTCGGTCAACGCCAATACATGCGGTGTGCTTGCCCAGCACACCACACCTATTGGGAGTCCATTTTTTGACCTCACTTTTGGTTGGGGTCTAGAAATTTCTTTAGTAGCCTAGGTCTAGCCATAGGACTTCCCTACTGACTAGTCTTAGAAAACTAGAAAATGTACCCTCACCATTAGAAACTCAAAACTCTTCTCTTTACTCAACTTGAAGTTCCACATATTGGTCCTAACCTCTAGCACTTAGTAGGTAAGATCATTATGAGGGAACTCAAGGAGAGTTCCTATAGGGCTACTTGGCCTTAGGATTGACCTTGGGTGTTGGTTTGGAGCTAAGGTATATAATACCCTCACCATACCCTCACAATACCCTGGCTAAATGACAAAATCACATCAATTGGACTCATAACCATGCCAATTGACTCAAATAAATGTTGTATTTGCTTCATAGTAATACTTTACATCAAATTTGACCATAAATTTGTATTGGTGAAACTTTTCTACCATTCAATTTGGTCAAAAATCCAAAACCCTAAATTAGCCCCAATATTCGCTAACACCCCAAATCTCAATAATTGAATGCCCTAAACCTCAAATTGTGACCAAACACAATAATCAATTTGAGCTTAGTCCAAAGCTAGCTCAAGTTTGACCCAAATTTAGACGTACATGCTTAATTTAGGTCTAAAACCAAAACCCATCAAAATCCATCCAAATTGGCCATCAAATCAACTTCAAAACAATTTTCATCCTTCATAAAAATTGTTCATTATGCCATTTTACATCAAACACAACTATCAATTTGGACTTAGCCCATGGCTAGCCCAAGTTTGACCCAAACTTAGCCCAACATGCTTAAAATGGGTCAAAAATCAAAAATCCACCAAATTGATTAACCAATTAACCTCAAAATGACTTTCA
>NW_018228749.1:126669-127414 GCF_001263595.1 Phalaenopsis equestris
ACCAAATAAAATATTCAATTGAGCCAATTGACATGGCTAAAAAACCCTAAACCCATTTTTGGTCATATTAGCCCATGACCAAAATATAATGAAAATCAAACTTGGTATTCCCAATCAAGCTTAACCTTAGCTAAACTCTAGATCTTAGAGTTAAGTTAAGTTAACCATGGGTTAGCCATGATATTTATCCCTTAGGTAAGTATTTTTTTTTAACCTTAAAAGATAAGTTTCATGCAAAACCAAATTACTCACCAACACTTGGCAATTTCCTATGGTGCCATTTTTCTTGCTCATCATGAGCTTTAGACTTCATTTCCAAGCATCCCAACTGATCTAGTTCTATAAAAAAGCCATAGCCATGGCTATGGAAGAAAGGAGAGCTCACGTCCAAACAAGGAAGAGCCACCATTGATTAGCAAAACCTCCTCCAAAATATCAAAAATTTTTCTCTAAGCACAGAGAAGAAGGGCTCCACCATTAATTGCCCTCAAAGCCTGCTCTGTGAGTTCAATTTTGAGCTCAAAATCAAGGCACTGCTCCAAACTCCACTAAAATCAAATTAACTTTGCACACACCTTCACAGCAGTGAAGGAAGCCAAACCCCCATCAATTTCCCCTCTGAAATAGCCTCTACCATAGCTCTCAACAAACACCCAAAATCGGTTGTGGTCGAAATCATATATAGGCCTTACACCAGAGCCAGTGGCTTCATCCCCAAGCTCTTTGGGACCCAACGAAGGCGCGA
>NW_018228749.1:127654-128732 GCF_001263595.1 Phalaenopsis equestris
GGCGGAGCTCAAGCCGGATGATCCTCTGGAACGATATGGCGGGCCGCATGGCAGCTGACTCAGAAGGCGACGTCAAATAGAAGTGCGTCGCGTGGCTATTCGACGGATCCGATGATCCAGTCAGCCCGTGGTTTGAATAAATAAATAGGAATATTTAATAAATTCAGAAAATAGCCCCTAAACTTAAAAAATCCATATCTTTGCATAGCAAATTCATAAAAATAAAATAAAAATACTCTCTTGCTCAGTGAACAGAGGAGAATCATATGAAATTATTTTCACATTAATTTGATGCAGAAATTATTTTTAAAAAATGAATTAGTGTTAGGGGTTTTTCAATTCTCCATTCAAATTGGATAATCACCTTGACCTCAAATTTTTATATGTTGTAGCCTCTGTCTAGGTGCACAATTTAAGCATTTTTCCAAAGACATAGGAGATCTCTAGACAGAGATTAATTTTCTAAGTTTTTATGCATTTTCTATTCAAATAATTATAAAAAATTGTATGTGGCTTAGAAAATTCTACAACAATTCATGTAAGTTTGTTATGGCCGAAGTAGTCTTAGGAAATAATTTCATGATTTTTAAGAATCAAAACATCATTGTTTTGAGCAAACCTTAATTTGATTAAAACATTTAATTTGAAGCACTCTGAGATTAAAATTACATGAATTTTGTTCTCCATTGTGACCCATGAGTCAGAAAACTTACCATAAAAATTTCAAGTCATTTGAAGATCATTTAATATTTTTAATTGATTTTTAAAAGTGATCATCAAATTTAAATCTTAAATGATTTTTAAAAATCAAAATATAACTCCAAAAATTATGAAACTTAGATTTTTGCGTTCTCTGATATCAGGGGGATTTAATGAAAATAAAAATATATTTAAAATAAAAACTTGATTTTTAATCCTTTTTTTTTATTCTTTTAATAGTTAAAAAAATATATTAAAAATTACAAAAATCACAAAGATCATAAAAATATTCTAAATCACTTCCTAAACACTTAGGAAAAATTAGAATATTTTTCTTGAATTCAAAAATAAAGATATCTATTTTTGAACCTTAAATTAA
>NW_018228749.1:129924-130697 GCF_001263595.1 Phalaenopsis equestris
TTAATTGGTAGAAACCCACTTCACTTTGCCAAATTACAAGATAAAAGAATAATTCTCATAATTATCAAAATTTTGGAAACTTCATTAGCATAAAATGACTTTTGAATTTAGGGGTACAACTTTGGAAATCAATGATTTCACACCCTTATTTGAAAATCAAAATGATATTTAAAATGATCTTGATAATGACCACTTAAAGTTTTAAATCTTTTCAAAATCAATACACACACTGAATACATTCACTTAGGTCTGAAGGACTTAGTGGTGAACTTAAGTTGAAATCCACTTGTTAAAAGAGGATTAGAAAAATCAATGTAATCAAACTCTCTATAATTTAAGGACCCTCAATACACAACATAAAGTTAAGAAGGTTTCCAAAACTTTACTTTTCCAGCTCTATAAACATAAACTACTCTGACATGCATTTTGAGTTGCAGGTGGTGAAACAAGAAGACTCGTCAGGTACACTTTACAGCGTTTTACAGTCTTTCTTGTACTTTCCTCCTGCACTTTTATTTACATATCTTCATAGAAAATATAAAATTGCATAAATCACCCCCCACAACTTTTCAAAAATATAAGATAACTCAAAACTTAATCACAAACATCACAAAAAATACAACTTCAACTAAATTAAAATGTCTCTATTGGAAGAACGGGAACCCTCGAAGGAGGTAACCTACGGTTGCTAACGAGGCTTCCCACGGTTTAAATGAAATTATGAAACTCATTAAGTTGAGTTTAGTAAATTCATTTGGACTAAGTGATTCCAA
>NW_018228749.1:130810-137774 GCF_001263595.1 Phalaenopsis equestris
TTTAACCATAGGGTCACCTGATTTGATATCTAAACCAAATGACCTAGAAAACTTGAACTCTGCTACAACGAGGAGCTTGGAGCTTACATGGTGGGAAGCCCGACCATCTTCTACATTAAGAGGATTTACAACAACACATCCTTCCCTAGCTTTAAAACAACAAAGCCATAAGAATTTGAGGTTGTTTGCCTAATGCAACATAAATCCTCAAACATATTTTTAGTGCTTTGTACAACCATATTGTATAATATAAGCCCTAAACTTGTCTTAGGACTCAGAGGTAGTCGTTTGTCACGACCTAAATCCTCACATCTTGAAGGTTATTTGTGTTGATTGCTTCACACAAATGTAAATCCTAATAAATAAAAAATTGCAAGATGAAACATCTAAATGGTTTCTCCTAAATTGAAGCCAAATAATAGGATAGCTTGGGAATTCACCGAAGTTCTCCTTTGGATCCGTGACATCCTCTAGTCTTTCTTCCTTTGGACTCCAAAACAAAATGTTCTAAATTTGAACCAATCCCCTTCACACTTCTTAATCCGATATCTTTGAAATATCCTTAGCATTTGAACTCCTTGAAGGTAATTTTTCTTGATTTTTATCGAGAGTATTCTTAGGAAACTTTAGTTATCTATGATGTAATTAACCATAGGGGCTTTCCCTTATAGGAAGCTTTTCCCGAACCCAACATAATATAAACCCTATTTAATTCCTTATATTAAATAGGGGAACTTGTCGGCCAATACATTGGTTTCGCAGATCAAACAAATGTCATAACTTTCTTTAGTTTATTTGATCGAGCCTCACCCTCAATTCTTGTGTTCGTCCTTTGGGATAGATAAAGGATTTGAGGTAAAGCGCTCTTTCATCTAAACTATGAAAATTATGGGGTCAATTTGACTTCATCTTTTTCAAAACTAATTTTTTTTCTAAAACGTCCTTTCGAAGCGGGCAACAGGATTTCAATTCTGTTGACCGACGGCTTCTAACGGGCAAACCCCCACACCAAAAATAGTGCCGACAATAGATATCAAGAAGGATGAGAGCAAAGCAGTTGTTTAACCTTAATTTATGCTCAAAATGTTTTAATTAGTATTGTTTGTTTTAGTTTGTTATGTTGAATTGAATTTCCTTTCTAAGAACACTATATATGTTTATGTTATAAATTTTGATGTTTAGATTTATGTTTTAGGATGTTGGTTTGCTTTAGAACTCTGAATTTGATATTGTTGGCTTGAAAAATGTTAGTTTGTAATAGCACAAATTTTATATATAAATTTGAGTTACGTGTTGCTTGTGAAACTTTGGTGTTAGTGTGATGTTTATTTATGCTTAGAAATGTATATTTGATTCAATAAGAGGTCGATATAAAGCGGTACGGAGAAGATTTCCACAGAAACATAAATCTGATGAATTTGGGCTCTGGCACATGATGCGCCAATTTACATAGCCTTGGCACATGATGCACCAAAGGTCTGAAAAAGTCCTACTACATAGAAAATGATGAAATGGCATGGACAAACTCCATTTTTGCTACTTAAGTCATTTCATACCTCAAGTCCTTGGTCTAAGACATCACATTGTGGGTGAAAGAGAAGGATTCGGATGGTAAAAATAATAGATTTCATTTTCTCTTGGTAAAAGCTTCACTGTAATTTAGAAATTTTTTATTTTCACCTTGGATTTAGGAGATCCAAAAATTGGGATTTTTGATGAAAAATCTTGAAAAAAAACTCATGGTGAAAAGTTTATTACCAAATAATCTTGCTTAAGGAGTTAAATTTTTTATTTTGTGATTTATTTGAACTATATTTAGATTTTCATAGAATTTTCAAATGGCTCTCCGAGTTAAGAGATGAAAGCCATCCAAGGACTTTGATGCACGAATATTTGTTAGTTTCAAAGTCCAACATAGTTACAATACTCAGATGGAGACAAAAAATATGATCTAAGAATGGGCGTTTGAAAACTCCGGTGGCGAGGTCGAGAGACTGATTCTTGCTTGGAACTAGGAAAGATTCTGCTACTTCCTTACCATAGCAGTTATCCCGATGGTTCAGGAGTTCTATGCAAACCTGAGGTTCACTGCTAAAGATCACATCAAGGTGAGAGGTAAGCAAGTCAAATTTTCTGCCGAAAGGATCAATGCTTCTTATGGGCTTAGGAACATATTTCATGATGAATATGCTACATTTGTTATAACCAATTCATCATTAGAGGAAGTGATTGCATTATTGACCGATGGAAGAGGGGAATGGATAAATAAGATTAACAAGATAGTTAACTTCCTTGCTTCCTTGTTGACTATTCAGTCAAAAGTATGATAACACTTCATTTCAGCTAGACTGTTGCAAACAATTCATTTGGCTGATGTTACTAAAGACAGAGTTATACTAAATAATTGCATTCAAAAAATGAAGGCAATAGATGTTGGTGCACTTATAGTTCAGCATGGTCGGAGTATAACTGGTAGTTCTACAAATGGCGGCTTGGGATACCCTGCCTTGATTTTCACTCTATGTGAACAATCAGAAGTAGAGTCCCATAAAATTGAAGAAAAATTTCAACCACATAATCCGATTGTGAGGCACATGATTCAAATAGTAGAATCATTTGTTGAATCTAGAAGTGGAAGAAGGGATAGGCCCTCCACATCTGCTGCAGGGGCATCTACTTCTCGATCTACATTGCTTGAAGGTATTATGGACCAACTCTTAATTCAACAAATGGACATAGTCAATATTCAAACTCAGTTGGGAGATATAGGAGCAAGAAATGCATATAATGATGAATATAAGCAGAGGAGAGTTCAGCATGATATTGATTTTTCGAATGCAATGATAAGACATCTTAGGGATGAACCTAATGTAGACTTTTCTGCTTGCCCCAGTTTCACTCTCTATGCTTCCATTCATGATGAAAAAGAAAAAGAAGAAGAAGAAGAATCTGATGATGAAGAGGAAGGAGATGAGGATTGATATTTTATGAGTCTATTTTGGTTTGTTTTGATTTTACTTTCTTGTTTGTGTTTATATTGTGATGTACTTTAATTTAAAACTTGTTGTAGTATTAGAACTTGTTGTAGTAAAAGAACTTTTATGTCATGTTGTGAACTGAATCTATAGTAGTAACTGTAGACTTTCACTTTTTCTAATTTTTAATATTTTTAGTTTAGTTTACCAGTTTAATTTTTTCAGTTTTGTCATTTATGTTTTTATTTCTCAGCAAATTTTCTAGAATATATTATGTTTTATTTAATGCTTTAAAGCATGTATGTAGTTTTACGGTTAATACTTGCAGTATATCAGAGCCTAGTTTCATGGTTAAAAATCCTCTACAGGTCAGTTTTTATTTTCATGCATTTATTGTTTTCTTTCACCTACTAAATTTTATACTAAAAATATCTTTAAAATCACTTAAAAATTTAAGTTTGGGAGAAAGAAAAATTTATTTTGGAAAGGAGTAAACTAAATTTTATTTGTCCTTAAGTAACTAAATTTTTAAATAAATTTAACTTGGCCTGGGATATTCTGATTTAACTTTAAATGACAATACTTCTGTTTATAAATATTGTGGTAAATTTAAGTAAAAAGTTTTTAATAATGAAGGTCAATTTAAAGTTAAAGATAAAGTTAAAGATATTTGTTAAAGATATTTGGTATGATAGGATAAGACTATGTTTTTCTATTTAAAGTAAAGAAAATTGAATTTATGAAGTGTTAACAATTTTAGAGTTTCTTGTAAGAAGAAAAGAATGAGACTTTATGAAAAATCATAAACAAATATAAATTTATTAAGTGAAGAAAGGTATAGAGTTATGACTTTAAAAAAAAGATAGTGAATTTTAAAACTATTAAATGCTATCCAGATATAGTAATCCTCACTTGAAAAAGAAAAAGAAAAAGAAAAGAAAGGATTGAAAAGTTCATAAAGGAAAAAATAAAGAAAGAATGAAAAAAAGAAAATAAAAGGAAAAGAAAAAAAAGTGAGGTGAAGCTTGAGGAGATGCCTAATCAAATATTGGCTTCACTTGAATCAACTTAAGGAATGAGCTTTATTACATTTTCTAAACTTATATTGGATTATTAGTAGCATTTCTAGTTCTAGTGAAGTTTTCATGAAGTTTCATGAAGTTGTTTTTCAAATGAATGTTCTAAACATTCTTAATATGTCAAATTGCAATTCCTCTTGAAATGAATAGAGATTCAAAAATCTTAAAATTGATTACTAAATATTCCTAGACTTAGAGTTTGAATTTAAGTTATTAAAGGGTTTTTCTTAAATTTTGTTATTTTATTTATTAAACTAAAGTATATAAGTTATAAGCTAATCTCTATCCTAAGTCATATGCTTTTATGTAATAAAAGTGTCACTTGAGGGCATGTAACATTTAAGTTTGGAGGATTTTGATGCACCAAAATAATATACTGTTTTAAGTACCTATTTATGCTTATTTTTTGTGATAATGCACTTTAAAGAAGGGTATTTTTGTGTTTTTGTCATAGGTATATGATTTTTAGGCATTTGGAGCAAAAACGGCAGAAAGAAAAAATTTTAGATCCAAAACAACGAATTTTTAGTATTTTGTG
Organism: Phalaenopsis equestris; assembly: GCF_001263595.1. Lineage (NCBI taxonomy): Eukaryota > Viridiplantae > Streptophyta > Magnoliopsida > Asparagales > Orchidaceae > Phalaenopsis > Phalaenopsis equestris. Next base: position 135,403 of record NW_018228749.1, read on the forward strand.
CATGAAGCTCCAAAATCCAAATAAGTGGTGCATGATGTACCAGATCTGCGTATGATGCGCCAGGGATGAATTTTTTAAATTAAGGCAGTGCAAGACAAATTTTAGGGCAAATTTCAAAATGACAGTCGTTCTACGCACCTCTTGGAGTAATTCAATTCTTTTAGACACTTTTGAATCAGGAGTGATTGTTAAGAGAAAATGGCTTGGAGTGTACTTCTAGAGATTTGTATAGGAAGGATTGTGAGATAAGTTGTATTTTAATTTTTTTTGTTTTGTAAAATTATTTTATATATGAAATTTATGTTTTATCGCATCCTTCTCATCAATTCTGCGTAATCTTCTTTAAAATTGTCCCTACTTTAAGATATTATTTTGTGAAGAATAGATTTTATTTTCTATGATTTTAAATGATAATAAAATGTGATAATTTCAACTCCGATCTTCATTTACTTTTCAATCTAGCTAAATGAAATGATAAAACTTGTTTAGATACATATGTCTTAAACGAGATATGATTTCTAGAACGTAGGGATAATCATATTTGATTTCATGGTAGAGTATGTCTAGAACGAAGGGATAATCACATTTGATTTCATGGTAGAGTATGTCATCCATGGTATTTGGTGCAAATAAATAGGGAAATATACTTTGTTGGATTGAGAATTGGACATTTTAAGGTGACACATTAAAATCTCCAACTTGGTCCAGTTGACTGGAAACTATTGCAAGATTGTTAGCCATCAGGGGAGGGAGTAGTGGGAGCTCTGTAGTGGCATCTGGTATTCTCCTAGTGTAACCACAAAATTAGAGACCAAACTTTGGATTAGTCAATTTTTTTTATAGCACTCAAAAGAGGGTAAAGAATAGGATTGCTCTTATTTGGCACAAAATAGTTTTAATATATTTTTTCAAATGATTTCATATTCTTCACAAACCATATACTCATTGTAAAGGGGAAGGACGCTTTCTTAAATTTGAACTTTCCATCACAACAAAAACTTTGTTTCATTTTTGTAATTTTACTTTTGAAAGTTTAGTATTTAATTTAGTTTAACTTTTGTAGTCTTACATCTACACCATAATTAGCTTTCACTTGATTGATTAATTTTTCAAACTTTGCACTTTACTTTTATTTTTGATTTTGTTATAAAATAATTTTCTAAATTTACTTTTAGGATTTTCCAACTTCCCTATGTGATTGATATCTAGGAATCCATTATAACCCTTTATTACTTGACTGATACATATACTTGCGTTGATTTTAAAGGGGATTTGGTAGTTTAGAAAGAGTTTTAAAAGATGAAAGAGTTTTAAAAGATAAAGTTTAGAAAGAGTTTTAAAAGATAAATTATTTCAAAAAAAAGTCTTTTTGTTGGGATATATTGCATATTTATTATATATTTGTCATGTGTAGTTTTATAATATTGAAAAATATTTGCAAAATTCTCACATTGAATCCACCACACATTAAGGGCGGACCTTTGAGGGGGCGCTATGCTTATGAGGGTGTAAGTGGTAATAGTGTGAGTTATAATGGCCAAACATTTTATACTTGAAGCAATACATAGACAATTACTTAATATCTACCCTTTGCCAATAGCCTTGATGTTGTGAGCCTATCCAATTTCCTTAGGAGTGGGTAAAGTGATGTCCCTTCCAACAAGCACTCTAGCTTCTGAAGGACCAGAAAGATTAAGAGTGGAGAGGCCCATTTTGAGGGGCTTACCATAGATTTTTGTAATAGGGTACAAAACTTCTATGTCCGAAAGAAGGAATTTTAAACTAGGAATAAAAATCCAAACCAGAATGGTTAGTGGTTCAGTGTGTGGGTTGAAATCCATAATCCATTTCAAAATTCTTATCGAATGATTATCAATCTAACCTAATCCTCAAGCAAATAAGTGTGTGTAATCCTCATAATAATTAAGTTGAAAAAGGATGTGCTTCCCATCTAACAGCTTAATTTTTTAGTCCCCTACTAGGTGCATAAACTCAAATTCCTAGCGAATAATGTCAAACTTGGGATGGCCATAAAGAAACACGCCGACCAAAGATAGACGACAAGAGGAAGCAAGAGTATTACATTTTGCTTCAATAATGTAGATAGCTGGCTTCCCATTTTTTTGACTAGCTTTTTAAAGGAAGCAAAAATCACCACCCTCTAGTAGAGCTTTATGAAGTAAGGCCGGGAATAAACAAGAATTAGGAGTATCATAAGTGTGAGCACCAACAAGGGCTACAACATAGGATTTGTCCAAAGACATCGTTAGGAAAGTCAGTAACAAGAAATATACAAAGAGCCATAGAGGCACCAAGAGAGGAAAAAACCCTAGCTGAGCTTCAAGCTTCATTTAGACATATATATATATATA
>NW_018228749.1:137784-168557 GCF_001263595.1 Phalaenopsis equestris
TATATATAATATTGTTGTCAATCATTCACCCTTTACTGATGATGTTATCTTATTTACTAAAGCAACCAATTCTACTGTCAAACTAATTCATCATGTTTAATGAACTTCAAATCATGTTATGGAATGACTTTTATTACATAAAAAAACATTGAACTATCAAGTAAAAGAGTCAAGGTGGATGTACAACACCAGATCATTAAGATTACAGGTTTTAGGACTGGGAAACATCTCCTTAAATACTTGTGGGTTTACCTATTAAAAAGAAGAACTAGACAAATCTAATTTGATAAGATTGTTTCTAAGGTCCAAGGTAAACTAAATTGCAGGACTAACTCTTTTTTATCTAATGGGGGGAGAGTCACACTTTTGAAAAGTGTGCTAGCGGCTCTCCCCTCTTATGTATCACAGATGTCTATGATAAAAACGTCTATTTAGCTCACCCTTGAAAGGACTTTCAATAGGTTTTTATGGGAAGATCAGAGAAAGCAGGTTCACTAGATCAGATGGAAAAAGGCTTGCAAACCATTTAAAGCAAGGGTTGAGTTTCAAAAGCTTTCAACATATCAAAAAAAATTAATTTCTGCAAACTCTTGATTCTATTTTGAGCATAGTATTCTTTATGAGCTAAATCCATGAAGGGAAAATAATATAAGGATCATCATCACACTCTCATATTTAGTAAATTAGGTGATTCTAGAACATTGTCGGCAGTATTTTGGTTGGAAGAGTTGCCCCTAAGAAGCTGTTGATCACCGGAGTTGAAATCCCGTCGCCCGCTTCAGAAGGACGTTTAATTTACATATATATTTAGTTTTAGAAAAATATGAAATCAAACTAACCCCATATTTTTCATAGTTTAAATGAAGGAGCGTTGTACATCAAACCCTGTATCTATCCCGAAGAATAAATACAAGACTTGATGATGGGGCTCGATCAAATAAACTAAAAAATATATGACGTTCATTTAGGACATTCGTTTGGTCTGTGAAACCTTTATATTTGTCGATAAGTTCCCCTATTTAATATAAAGGATTAAATAGGGTTTATATTAAGCTTGGTTCGGACAAGGGCAAGCCTCTTTAGTTAATTACATCTTAAATGACCAAAGACACCTAAGAAGACTCTCGATAAAAATCAAGAAATATTATCTTCAAAGAATTTCAAAGGGTAGGACTCCTTAACGTAATCAGATGTAGAGGTGTGAAACGAGATCGTTTCAAATTTGGAACATTTTATCGCAGATGCCAAAGGAGGAAGAACAAGGGGATGTCATGGATCTAGAGGAGAACCTCAGTGACTTCCTAAGCTATCCTAATGTTTGGCTTCACTTTTGAGAAGAAATATTTAGGTGTTTCATCCTGTCAATTTTATTAGTTAGGGCTTACATTCGTGTGAAATGATCACACAAATAGCCTGAAATATGTGAGCGTTTAGGTCGTGATGGACGACAACCTCAGAATCCTAAGATGAGTCAGGGCTTATATTGTATAGCAGGGCTGTATAAAGGCCTAGTATAAAGGCATAAAGGCCTAAAGATAAGGTGAGGATTTACGTTCCATAAGAAAGAAACCTCAAAGTTCTATGGCTTTGTTGTTTGAAATCTAAAGAAGGAAGATTAGTTTAGTTGAGGAAGACAGATTTTGCTTTTGAAGATGGTCGTGCTACCCACCATTCTAGCTCCAAGCTCCTCGCCGCGATGACGCCGCGATGAGTTTGAGTCGATGAGTTTGAGTTTTTTATTGTGTCAAGTTATAATGTTAAATTAGGTGGCCTTATGGTTAAAGTTCTTTAAATTTTGTGGGAGCATGTTAAAGTTGATTAGAGCGATACCGGTTAGGATCCTACGGTTCCTTCGTTCCGGCATCACTATTTTCTATTGGATTCACTTAGTCCAAATGAACTTACTAAACTCAACTTAACGAGTTCCATAATTTTATTTAGACCATGGGAAGTCTCGTTAGAAACTGTAGGTTACCTCCTCCGAGAAATTTCCGATCATTTGATAGAGACATCTTAATTTAGTTTTAATTGTAGTTTTGTGTGATTTTTGTGATTAAATTTTGAGCTGTTTTATATTTTGAATCTTGTGGCGGAGAATTTTATCTTGGTTGATTTTAGTTTTAGTTTTGGTTTTAGTTTTCATGCAAGGTGATATCGTTGTTTAGCATACAATTTTGTAGGTATAAAAGCACAGTATGAAAGTAAAAGAAAGACAATGCTAAAAATTGTAAAAGCATACATGGCGAGTCTTCATGTTCCACCACCTGAAACTTAAAATGCATGTCAGGGCAATTTATATAAATGAAAAAAGTAAGGTTTTGGTAGTTTTCCTAACCCTATATCATATCTTGGTGGGTTCTTAAGAATTGAATTAAGGATGATTTTTTCAAGCAAAACATATTAAGTTTAGTAGATCTTCAAGATATCCAACAGATCTAGAGAAAGAAGCACGTCCGTGCTACTCTCTCGTTGTCTGATGGAAAATCCCGAGTTCTTTTAAACTTATTATGTTTCTTAATAACTCATCCTGTAATTACCCTTAATTCTTAGTAAACACTGATGTCTCAATTATCCCTAAGAATTGGTTAATTATCACTTGTGATTCAATTTAAGAATTATGTGGGAGAAGACTCTTAAAGAGCCAAGTTAGTGTTGTTGAACACTTTGCCAAAATTTAACCCTAATTGGGCTTGTAGTGTTTGAAAGATGTTTTAATTTTCAAGGATATTTACTTTTCTAATCCTCATTTAAATGAAACTTGATTTAGCCTAAGTCCTTACTAAGCCCTTAAGACCTAGGTGAATGTCTTAATTAGTTTTGAAAAGGTTAGGCTTTAGGTGGTCATGATTCATGACTTGAATTTTATTTGAAAATCAAAATAGGGGTATTAAATTGATTAATTATTTACTTTAAAAGTCATACCCCTAAGCCCTAGGTTCATTTTATTTTAATAAACTTCCAAATTTTATTAATATATAAATCTATTAACTTATCTTTTTAATTAAGAAAGTGAGGGTTTCTACCAATTAATCTCCTTTTAATTTTACTCTTCCAAAAAAGTTAAGTAAGATCATAGGTTGCCCATTTCCCTCCTTGAATTAAGCCTCAATGTTAATTAAGGCCAAATTCCTAAAATTACACTTTTGCCCCTAAGGCTCTAACACATCATAATTTGTCAAATTCATATCAAATAATTTTGAAATTTTGTACTACCTCATTCATGGGTCAGTTAAGACATTAGAGGAGAAAATGTGATTTTTTATAATTTAATTTATTTTATATAATTATTTTTTATGCAAAAATATGATTTTTCAAAGAAAATTTCTAACTTTGCTAAGGGAAATTCCAATTACTTCAAATTTTTACTCGAGGAAGGCTTAGTCTAGAGAAGCCTTTGGACCAAATTTCATGATTTTTTGAATTTTTTCTAAATTTTAATAATTTTTATAAATTTTGGAGTATTTATTAAATATAAAATATTTTAAATGTGGAAAATTAAGTTTTATATTTTGGAAAAGTCTCCCTAAGGTTAGAGAACTCAAAAAAGAAGAATTTATAATTTTCTAAATTTAATTTGATTTATAGGAATTATTTTAGTGAAAACTCATTTTTTGCCTTTAAAATTTTTTTTAAAATTTGAAATTCTGTTTCTTTATTTACAAAATAAGGAAAAATATTCTAATTGTTCCTATGTGATTAGGAAGCAATTTAGAATATTTCTATGAGTTTTATTATTTTTGAGAATATTTAAAATAGACTAAAAATCAAGTTTTTATTTTAAATATTATTTTATTTCTGGAAAATACCCCTTATCACAGAGAACTCAAAAAATAAGTTTTTATAAATTTTGAGTTATATTTTGATCATTCAAAATCATTTTAGTGCCAAAAAAGATATTTAACTTGAAAAATCAATTTTGACCATCAAATGTACTCAAAATGCTTTGAAATTTTTATGCGGAATTCTCTGGATCTTAGAAAATAGTGGAGATTAAAAATCAAGTCATTTTGAAGTTTATATTTTCCAAAATTAATTATCTTAATGATTTAGTGTTTGTGAAAATTAGGTGTACTATAAATGACTAGACTCATGAAAAATTTTCTTGAAGGTTCCCTGGTCATCATAAGTCTTTCAAAATTTTCTTGGAATTTTTTAATCAACATGATAATTTTCATGATTAATTTAAGCAAATAATGTGCATAAACTTGAAAAATATAGATCTCTATCTAGATACTTCCTATGACTTTGAAAAAATCAGAGCATGTTTCTCTTGACAGAGGATATAAGGTGTTAAAATTTCAAGCCATGGTGAAGTTCCTATATGCATGGAGAATCAAAACATTCAAATCAGTATTTCATTAATTAAAAATAAAATATTCATCAACTGACTTCAAATTATTTCCACATTGTTTTCTTCTGTTCACTAAGCAAGAGGGTATTTTTATTTTATTTTTGTGATTTTTCTACACTAAGATATGAATTTTTGAAGTTCGGGTATTTAAATAAATATAAAATTTTTTTATTTATCTAATTAAATAGTGCGGCGCCACCTCAACCTATGATGGCTCTGAATTCCACGCGGTGCGCTCCCATTTGATGCTGCCATCCACCTCAACGCTGACTCGGCCCGCGGTTTATGTTCCAAAGCATTGTCCGGCTTGATCTCCTCCTTCCATCTGATACACTCGCGATCGGACGGCTCCCCTTCATCATCCTCGGTAGAGTGATCCCGTGACCGTCCACACTAAAACCCTAAGATCTCATCCTAGACTCAACCAAATCACATCGGGTTTGATCTTATCGACTCCTCTAAGTGAGACGAACATATCCATACAGTAATCATGCAATTAAATTAAGCTTAATCAAATAGAGAGTTAAAATAGGCTCGGGAGAAGGAGATGTTTTATACCTTTGTTATGAGAAGTGAAGCTTCAATCAAAGGGTCTTGGCACATTTGTTGGGGTCCAAGAAGGCTAGGGATTAAGCCTATTACTATGGTGTAAGGCCTAGGTATGAATTCGACCAAGCTCGATTTCAGGTGTTGGTCTGGAACTATGATGGAGGCTATTTGATAATGTAATTTGATAGGGCTTTGTCTTCTCTTACTGTTATGAAGGTGTGGGCACAAGCAATTGAAGTTTGGTGGAGTTTTCAGAGATGTCCTATTTCTACCCTAATTTTCAAGCTCAAATTCAGGGTTACACAGGGGGAATCAAGGCAGTGGAGTGATTGGAATGGGTTGTGGAGGTCTCAAGGAAGCTCTATGAGTGATTTGGGAAGCTCTCTCTGAAAAAATTTTAGCACACCTCCCATGGCCGTGGAGGTGAGTTCTTATAAAAATGGCCATGAGGTGGCTCTCAGGGCACAAGTTTGGGTGCATTGTGGTGCTTAGGTGGAGGGTAGAGGAGCTCTACAGTTTGATTTAGATGAGCTGGCCTCTGAGTTTGATTTGGGTAAAGCTCCATGGGGGTGGCTTCCGGTTTGGCCATTTTCCGGCCCCTAGGCTGGCCAGCTGGCCATGGAGAGGTAGCTAGGAGCTCAGGGAACCCAGGGGAATATGTTACAACAACTTAATGGATTGAGGTTGAATTTTTGAAAAAATATCCTATGCTTATGAAAAAATGGAATATAATCCATTAATTTTAGGGATCTTTGTTCCATGGCTTAGTTTAGGTGGTTAGATGGGTTTTGGCTCAGTCTTAGGGGTTAACCAATGGCTGAGGTGGAGTTAATTTGGTGACTTCGGGGTAGTTAGGCCATCTTTAATGCATAGGTTCAATGTGGGTTCAAGTGATCAAACTTTTGGTTTGGGCTAGGTTAGCCATGTCAATCGACCAAATTGATTGATCAACATTGTGTAGATGATTTTTATGAAGAATTTTGGTGAAGGGTTGAAGTGATTTTGAGTTCAATTGGTAGGTCAATTTGAGGGATTTTTAGATTTGGCAAATTTAGGCATGTTGGGCTAGACATGGGTCTAGGTAGGGCTGTCTAGGTAGGGCTATCCTTGGGGTAATTCCAAATTGAATGGTCCACAGGATCAATGAAGGTGTTGTCAATATTTTTCATGAAGGGATGGAGCGGAAATTTTTGGGTTAAGGCCCTCAATTTGGTGAAATTTTGAGACATGGTCAATTTGGGGCAAATTTGGGGCTTTTAGACATAGGTTGAAATCAAAGAGGGCTTTTAGACATAGGTTGAAATCAAACGAAATTGAGGTCCTACCAAGGCCAATTTAAAGTCAAATTTAATGTGTAGGAATGTTATGATGATTTTTCAACACAACTTGTGGCCAATTGAGTGGGCTGTGGGTTCAATTAGGTTGAACCAAGTCATGGGGCTAAAATTGGGTTTTTGATTTAAATGAAAATTGGGTTCAAATCATGGATCACTTGGGCTTGGATTTGGTCTTCATTGGTCATATGAAGAGTGAATTTGAGTTTAGAATTGAAATTTGGAAAATTGAGACCAATTGGATAGACATTTGAGGTGATTTGGAGAAAATATGGGCCTTTAAAGGGCAATTTGGGGGTTTTGATCAAGGATGGTTAAATTGGCCAAATTGGGTCATGTGATAGTTGAGAAAAGTGAAATTAGGAATATTTGAGAGTTTTTAGGAATTTTTGGGATTTTATAAAATTTTTGGAATTTTGCGCCAAAGAGGGATATTTTGGTAATTTAGCCAATTTGGAGATTTTAGGTAATTTGGGTGTTTTCAAGGTGTTTGAAGTGATTCTTCAACAAGTTTAGGTATTTTGGATAGATTTGGAGATTTTGGCCAAATTTGGGGTCCCAAGGGTATCTGAGTAATTTGGGAGAATTTAGGAGCAATAGGGTAGGTTGGGTATCTTGATAGAGTTGGATTGCTTACCATCATAAATAAGCCATGGATCAATGGAAACCCCATTTCGGGTCCTCTACGGGTCCTCTATGTAGTGCCTCTATGTAGTGGTCTTAGCTAAACCCTAGCATAGGGCTAATGGGTTTAGGGAACCGCCAACAGGAGTCTCCCAAAAGTATCAAGGGACCAAAGCCTAAAAGGTCTGGATTTAGGGTACTGAGTGATTGTGAGTACAAGTGATTGCAAGCAAGTTCCTTAGCTCTAGACCAACACCCAAAGTCAAACCTAAGGTCCAACAGTCCTAAGGGTGACTCATCTTGAGTTTCCCCCATAGTGACCCCACCTACTAAGTGCTAGAGGTTAGGACCAATACGTTGAACTTCAAGTTGAGTAGATAAGAGTTTGAAATTTCTAATAGTGAGGGTTCCTTGTCTAGTTTTCTAAGAATAGTCAATAGAAAAGTCCTATGGCTAGAACTTAGGCTACTAAAGAGGAAAAACTAAACCTAAACCAAAAGTGAAAAAGGAGGTCAACAAACATTTAGAACTATTGTTGAAATCTATTCATCTGAAAGTCTGGAGAGGGAAAAATTAATTTTTGGCTAGAAAACTTGACACTTGATGGCATGTTAGAAAAGAACTACAATTCCCACATTGATCTATCTCTTCAGGTGGTTGATTTCTAGTCTAGTGATGACTGGAACCTTCTCTCCCTACATAACATTTTGGATACTACCCAATTCAATAAGATTATGAAGATTCTAATTAAGTTTCCTTCAATTTCTTTCTTTTGCTGGAGATTATTTAAAAAGTTTCTTGCAACTGATGACATCATAAAATTGAAAGGGTTGAGGGGGCTTTTTTATTGTGGGTTGAGGAAAAAGGAGGAGGAGACTCTTAATCATTTATTTTCCAATTATGCCTTTGTTCAGAGGGTCTAGAGTTAAATTTTGTCAAAGCTGAAGATCAATATCCTACCTTTTCCTTGGTGGGATTTCTCTCAGTGTTAGATTGATTGGCTGGATCTTCATTTATTCCTTCAACCATGTATTAATGCATGGTTTGTTTGGATGCCAATGAGTAATGCAAAGTTTGAGGGACACTTGCTGGTTGTTATAAAGAACTCCACTAACGGCTTAGTTTTTCTCTACAAGCTCACAAAAATCAAGAAGTTCTGTAAAATTTTCTTACAGCCTTCGAATCATACAACTAAGGCCCCACAAGTTTCTCTGATCTTTTGGAAGTCTTCACCATCTTGATGGATAAAAGTTAATACTGATGGATGTTTTTTGTCTACTAGTGGTGGTATTGGGGGGTCTTTAGACATTTCAATGGTAAGTACTTATTATTTTTTTAATCTCCTATCTCGGCTATGGATGCTTTGGAGGCTGAAACTCTAGCTATTTATTGGGCTTTAATTATTGAAAGATGGTGTTGTTTTGGGCAGCTCCAAGTTGAATCTGATTATTTTTCCCTAATTAATATATTGATGAGGCAGCTAGAATGTCCTTGTTGTTTAGTGTACTTGGTTAATCAAATTCATTGCTTGCTTTCTATTATCAGCATAGTTTATTCTTTCACCCACAGGGAACGTAATAGACCAGCTACTTGGCTCGCCAAGGCAGGTCTGCAATCAAAATTGACACTTATCAGCAAATATGTGACTCCCTCCTTTAGCTTTTCTATTGAAGGGAGACATTTTGATTCTCCCTTTCCATAGGATTCTGTCATGTTAGCCTGGTTCTCTTGGTGAGGGCTTCCCCTCTATTTGTATTCCCCCCCCCCCCTTTTTTATATGAAATGGAGCCAAAAAAGGCTCTTGTACAATATATATATATATATATATATTAAAAAAAGAGCAACTCATGGCTCCTTACATGTTAACAAAGTCTGCTAAGGTTTTGGCAACATTGCTCTTTCTTCATCCTCTTTATTAAAAATTCAGTGGTTTTTTCATCTTGGTTTTATTGGGTGGAGGTGTAGAAGTCGGATTATACTATTTTCTCTCTTTTTCTTGAAAAAAATTCTAGTGCTTTTGTTTCCCGGGATTCTTGATTTTAAATGGTTTTAATCATTAATATTCTATTGTGTTTCTGCTTTTGGTTGATTGGGCAAATTTTGTTTATTTTCTAGGAAGCTCCTTTCCTTCAAGCATTATAATGTCCAATTATGTTCCTACTTTGGTTCTTGATTTTCTTCCGAGAAAATCTACTTTTGTTGATATAGTGGGGAATGGTAATCTTGATGTTAAGAATACTGATAAGTTGGTATTTCCTCAAACCTATCAGGATTTTATGGATGAATGGGTGATTGCAAATTTATCAAGTAAAGTATAAAGGAAGGTGGGAAGCTGGCCTTCATAGTTTTCGAGGAAAAAATATCTTTATTGGCTGGTTCTCATAAGTTTACTCTTATTGGTACAATCCAATTGTGTAATCTAAAGATGGAAGGTAAGGAAGGCTTTTGAAGCGTTTAAACTTACTGGCCCTTGGAAGATTTGAGTGGTTGATGGTAGAAATGTTATGATTCATCTTACAAATGAAGGAGACTATGCTAGAGTCTTTTCAATGAATTTTATTCTGATTGAAGGAAGGAATATGAAAATGTTAAATGGTCACCTAAATTTGATCGCTGTAGAAATCTCCAATGGTACCCATATGGTATAAACTTATAGGTATTAAATTACATTTTTTCAATGATCAAATCCTTTATTCAATTGGAGCTATTTTAGGCATACCAATGAAGTTGGATATCCCTACTTTTAATATAACTCAACCTTCTACTACCCAAATATTGGTAGAAAGGGATGTCACTCTTCTTGAAGTGAATGAAATATGGTTGGGAACTCCTCATAATGGTTATTTACAATCAATATTTATGGAGCAGAGACCTTATTACTGCCATCCCTGCAAAATGTTTGGTCATACCACTGATAAAAGTTATTGGCTACATCCTAGTATCAAGACTAAGAATCCTAATTAGCTTGATAAGCCCTCTGTTTTTGAGATTATACAACCCCCTCCAATTGTCTTATCTCATATTCAGCTTGATACTTCTTCGGTGGAAGTTCATATTCTTACTAATGATTTTATGCAGAATCTTCCTTTTGTCTCACCATTAAAGGACAATGCTGATACAATTAATCATGCTATTAGTGATGTTATAACTAACACAATAGGTCCAGATGATACCGAAAACTTACTTGATCAGAATATTTGTGTTGGAGATGTAAATGTGGAGGGAACATTGAATCTGAAAAAAGATATGTCTACAGTTATTGAACGACATCCTCCTATTGAGTATCCTATGGCTAACTCAATTCTATCAGATAATAGTGCAGTGTAAGGAAATTTAATGGTGGTCAGAAATGATTTTAGAGGATGACTGGGTGGTTTAGAAAGCTAAAAATAAAAGAAATTTATAATTGAGAAATTTAAATGAAGAGAATAATATTATTGCTGGAAGCTCATCTCACAATCAAAAATCTTCTTTTCTTGCTAGACTTACTAGAGCAGGAAAGAATGCTATCAATGATTAACTTTCATTAGCTTTCTATGTTGGAATATTAGGGGAGTGGCTAATTTTGGCTCTCTTAATGGACTTATAAATTTAAACAGGATTCATAATTTTTTTGCTATTGTTTTTCTTGAAACTATGGTGCATAACAATTTACAGAGATTTACTAGGCTTTGTTGGATGTTCCAAGACAGATAGATTAGAACTTTTGTCTAAATTACATTGTATTATCCAATCTATGAATGAATATTGGCTTATAGTAGGAGATTTTAACTGCAATTCTAATCTTAGTGAGAAGAGAGGTGGCATAAATCCTGGTCTTTCCAAAATGACGAGCTTTACTAAGAATATTCAACTTGCTAATCTTTTTTGTTTGGGTTTTGATGGCTTTTCTTTTACTTGGAGGAGGGGTACTATTTGTCAAAGAATTGACATGTTCCTTGTTAATCAGCATTGACTGGTTTTTTTTACTATATCTAAAGTAAAAAATCTATCTAGAACTGGTTCATATCATAACCTTTTGCTACTGAATTTTTCTTTTACCTCAAAACCTCATGTATCTGTATTCAGATATCTAAATTTTTTGTCTTCTCATCCTGATTTCATCAAGTGTTGGTACAAAATTTGAATCTTCCTCTTGATCATTTCTCTGGTAACGATATAGAGAAATTATGCTTTCTACAAATATAACTTTCTAATGGTCTTAAACGGTGGAATTAGAATGAGTTTAGTAATCTTCATCATAAAGTTACTCAAGCTGAACAAAAAGTCGCTGATCTGGAAAAAGAAGTAGAGGAAGGTTAAGCTTCTAAGAATAAATTGTTAGCTTCTAACGCAAATTTATTTTCTGTTTTTGCTCCGGAAGAGTTGTTTCTTCAATAGAAAGCTTCTAGCAATTGGTTTATATAGGGAGATCGAAATTCCAAATTTTTGATGCTATTATTAACTATAAAATATCTTTGAATGATATTCTTCAAATTAAAGATGAATAAGGGAATTGGATTACAGAATCCAAAGATATTGCTGCAAGTGCTATTGGAAATTTTAAGAAATTATTATCTTTGGCTTTCACTAGTTCTTCTGTGTTGCAGAATTTTCCCTCTATAATGTTTGATGTTACATTACTGCAGAACAATTCTTTGAATTTGACTAATGTACCTGATGAACAATAAATATAAAAAGCTATGTGAAGTACCAAAAATATATGTATTTTTTTACCTATATTTGGTACTCATTTTCTGTGATATTGCGCTTTAAAGGAAGGTGTTTTTCATTTTTTATTGCTGGCCCATACAAAAATTTTAAAGGTTTATTGTGACCACAGAACACTTTGGAAACTTTTTTATGGGCCAGGTCATTAAGAACACTCTTAACTCTCACAAAGCCCTAAAACACAAAAAAGATTAATTTGCAACAAATAATCATCTAAATGACTTGATTTTGATCTTGCACTATGATTTGAAGTTCAGAGAACTCCCCATAAAATTTCCAAAACATTTGAAGTTCATTTGATAACTTAACTTGATTTTTTAAGTTGAATGACATTTTTGACACTAAAATGATTTTTAATAATTAAATTATAGCTCAAAAAATTATAAAAATTAGTTTTGAGAGCTCTGTGTGATTAGAAAAATTTTCTAAAAATAAATTTTTATTAAAATAAAAACTTCATTTTTTAAAGCCTATTTTAATATTTAAATAATTAAAAATTAATAAAAATTACAAAATTGATAAAATTCATGGAATTGTTCTCAATTGTTTCCTAAGCACATAGGAGCAATTGGAATATTTTTCCTATTTTTTTTTAAGTGAAGATATTGAATTTTAAAGCAAAAAATAATTTTTAAAGGCTAAAAAATGATGTTTTCTTAACCTTTCACTTATATAATTCTAGTAATTCAAAGAAAAGTTAGAAAAATGTGAAATTTCTTTTGCTAGGTTCTTTCACCTCATAATTATTTAATAAAAATTCAAAATTTAATTTTTCATAATTAAATTATTTTATAATTAATTAACACTTCATAACTTAAAATAATTCTCATAATTTAAATATAACTCAAAAAATCATGCAATTTGGTTCCAATGGTTTTCCGGTCTAAGGCTACCTTCAGTAAAAAATTCAAAGGATTAGGCTCTGGTTTGGTCAAGAATTATATGAATTAAATTAAAATTTTAAAAATCACATTTTCTTCTCTGATGCTTAATTGACCCATGAGTAAGGTAGGATGAAAACTCTAAAGTCATTTGAATTAAATTTGATAAATTATGAAGTGATAGAGACTTAGGAGCAAAAGTATAACTTTGAGAATTTGGCCTTAATTAACATTTAGGCTTAATTCAATAAAGGGAAATGGGCAACTTTATGATCCTAATTAACATATTTGGATGACTGAAACACAAGGGGTTAATTGGTAGAAACCAATCTCATTTTCTTTCCTAATTAAAAGATAAATTTGTAATTTCCTAAATTATTAAAATTTGGAAGTCTAGTAAATTAAATGATCCAAGATTTAGGGGTATGGTTTTAGGTGTTAATAACTCATTAATTTAATACCCCCATTTTGATGTTCAGATAACATTCAAATTTTTTGATGATGAATTATTATCACTTAAAATTTAATCTCCTTCGAAATGACTAAGACATCCACCATGGTCTTAAGGGCTTAGTAGTGAACTAAGCTAAATAAAATTTGGTTAAATGAGAATTAGAAAAGGGAATGTAACTAGAAATTGAACACTACAAGTCCAAGTTAATGCTAAAATTGGCTAAATGTCTTAATAGCATTAACTTGCCCTTTCTTAAGGGTCTTCACCCACAAAATTGTCAAATTAAATGACAAATGATAATCACCCTACACTTAGGGGATAATTGAAACATTGATGTTCACCGAACACTAGAAATATATATAGGATGGATTATTAAGCAACATATTAAGTTTAAATGAGCTTTAGACTTTTCACCAAGCGGTGAGGGGAAAGCATGGACCTGCTTTTTCTCTTGAACTGTTGGATACCTCAGAGGTCTACTAAACTCACTACGGCTTGCTTAATAAAATCATCCTTAATCAAACCAATAGGAACTCACCAAGATATAATATAGGAACCTCATTTTCCTGCTTTACATAACAAGCCCTTACATACATTTTTTGAGTTTCAGTTGGAGTGACGGGAAGACCATCCAGGTATGCTTTTATTGTGATTTATTTACCTGCATTTTTGGTTTATTGTACTTTACTTTTAAGCATGTTATTGTACTTACTCACCTGCATGTATAACCAAAATGCAAACTTGCATGCTAAACAACGATGTCACCCTACATAAAAAAAAATTTCTAGGATAACCGAAAAAACAAAACCAACCAAAATTAAAATCAACCAAGACAAAATTCACCGCCACATCATTTAAAAAATTAGACAACTCAAAATTTAATCACAAACATCACAAAAACAACAACTACAACTAAATGAAGACGTCACTATTGGATGATCTGGAATCCTTCGAAGGAGGTAACCTACGGTTGATAACGAGGCTTACCACGGTCTAAATTAAAGTATGGAACTCATTAAGTTGAGTTTAGTAAATTCATTTGGAATAAGTGAATCCAATAGAAAATAGTGGTACCGGAATGAGGGAACCATAGGATCCTAACTAGTGTTGCTTTAATCAACTTCAATATGCCCCATAACATTTTATAAACTATAATCATAGGCACATCTGATTTGACATCATAACCAGACAGATTGGAAAACTTAAACTCATAACGGCAAGGAGCTTGGAGCTAGCACAACCATCTTCAATAGCAAAACACAACTACATCAACTAAACCAATTTCCTTCCTTAGAATTAAGCAACCAAGCCATAGGAATTTGGGGTAGTTTGCTTACGCAACATGAGCCCTCACCTTATCTTTAGGCCTTTGTATAGCTCTGCTATACAATACAAGCCCTAACATGCATTAGGATTCTGAGGTTGTCGTTCGCCACGACTTAAATCGTCACATCTTTCAGGTTATTCGTGTGATCATTTCACACAAATGAAAGCCCTAAATTAATAAAATTTGCAGGATGAAACACTTAAATATTTCTCCTTAAAACTGAAGTCAAACAATAGGATAGCCTGGGAAGTCACCGAGCTTTTCCTCCGGATCTATGACATCCCCTAGTTCTTCCTCTTTTGGACTCTACAACAAAATGCTCCAAATTTGAACCATTACCCTTTCACACCTCTTTATTCGATCTCGTTGAAAAGTCCTATTCTTTTGACCTATTTGAAGATAATATTTCTTGATTTTTATCAAGAGTTTTCTTAGGTGACTTCGGTCATTTAAGATGTAATTAGCTATAGGGCTTGCCCTTATAGGAAGCTTATCCAAACCGAGCTTAAAATAAACCCTATTTAATTCTTCATATTAAATAGGGGAAATTGTCGACAAATAAGATGGTTTTGTAGATCAAACGGATGTCATATATTTCTTAGTTTATTTGATCGAGCCTCATCCTCAAGTCTTGTGTTTATCTTTTGTGATAGATGTAGGGTTTGAGTTATAGTGCTCTTTCATTTAAACTATGAAAAATATGGGGTCAATTTATTTTCATATTTTTATAAAACTTATATATATTGGTAAATTAAAATGTCCATCCGAAGCGGGCAATGAGATTTCAAATTCAGTGACCAACAGCTTCCAATGGGCAACTCCTCCAACCAAAAATAGTGCCAACAGCTTCTGGCGACTCTGCTGGGAACGAGCTTCTCTTTTCATTTAAATCAAGAAATCCAATCTTCACATGTTTGTAATGTGTTCATGTCCCTCATGAACCAAATTACCCTTCTTCCTTTGACATACCTTACACATTTTTGTCTTGGAAAAGTATGGTCAACTCTTTGGACTTCATGACCGTTGTTCAACCACGTTTGAAAAGGGAGGTTTAGGAGGCCATTAAGTACTTTTTAATCTTCATGTGGGGTTGGATCCATAATAGGTGTGTTGGTGGACTAGTTCCACCTTGGCATTGTGCGTTGTTAAGTTGGTCCCACATTGGGTCCCCCACATTGGGTCCTAAATACTTAAATACTTCACATCTCCTTCTCAACTTTGATTTGCTATTTTGCAAGTTAAATCAGAGTGTGTTGTGCTGCGCGCACTTTAAAATTTCATTGTAATTAATTTTTTCTACTTTTAAGCTACTTTACTAATTTTTTTTTTAAATCCCCACAAACTAAATAAACACTTACCCGATTTACAATTCAACCTCTTTTAATTTTTAGTGCTTGAACTAAGATCACGAGGTTTTGGCCAAATAGCTAACCCCAAAGCTTTCTCTTTTTGAAGCTGCAATGGCATACCTAATGCCACTTTTTCCTGGAACCTGCAGAAGAACCGCGATGCCCGCAATGTCGCTACCACCATCAAGTTTCGAGCAGGATTTGAAGATCTCAAAGTCATTCTCGGGATAGCCCATTTCTTCATTCATTGCTTCAGAGGTTCAAGAACCATTTGCGAGTTCAACCTGAACTGCCCTAGAAATTTTCCTTCTTACAAGAAGCCCAAGACTACTGCCACCACAACACCTACCAAGGCTGTTGTTCCCGCTGTTGCTAAGGGAAAAGAAGTTATGATCTTTGAAGACCTGACTGAAGGATTGGTTGTCCCGCCATCAGTGTGTGAAATTGGATCAAGTTTGAGGACTACCCTGTTAACCCAAACCCAAAGGAGAAACCATAACGAGAAAGTTTGGAGAGCTACTAAATCCCAACTTTTCTAGGAAGTACCAATTGATGAAAATCCTCACCAGGATGAGTCAGCATTATCAGAGATCTATCCTCTTCTGCAAGGGAGTAGGTTCCATCCCTTAATGGACACTAACGGGTACGAAAGTATCCAGAAAATTTCTGCTACTTTACCTTCACTTCATAGGCATGGTGAGGAGAGAAAGAAATCCGCTCCTATCACCCAAGTCAGTTTAGTTCTCAAGAGGCTAGCTGTCAAGGAAGGTTGTTCAATTAATGAATTACTTAAATGACTGGGACATGCAGTATCCCATCACATGAAGAAAGAAATTCTAAAGGATGTCAGATCTACCAAACAATCTCAAAAGTCAACTGAAAATCTGCCCGCTCGCATTCCCGTCTGGTTCTATTTGGGGAGCAGAGTTGATACCGCTATTGTCACTATCGATTCTACCATTACTAGCCCCGCAAGTTGTCGACCGATTAATCACAACTGGGTCCAAGAATTCTACCAATCACCCACCTCAAAGATAATTCTAAAGTCTGAAAGGAAAAGATGAACAAATTTCCCGATATTGTAGTCGGTCTGCACCATGGAGAGCTTACTTATCATTGATATAGTGATGTTTTTGTTGAGACACTTCATCTCAAGACATCAATGTCAAAGAAAAAGGTGTGGGTACCCAAGGCCGTTGTACCAATACGATCTGGTAAGCTCGCAGGGCAAGATCATGGAATGAAGCCAGGGTCCAAAATATCTGACATTATCGTAGTAATTGCCAGTCGTAGTAATTGCCAGTGAGATAGAAGAGCAAGAGGAGGAGGTCCAGCAGGGTCCTCTAAATCTTAAGATAATCAAAGAATCAATAATATTCAATAATTGAAGGAAAAGTTAAAAAGCTCAAGGTGGTCGAGATTTTTGAGTTGGCTTGGGAACATGGAGTCTCCATTGACGATGATGAAGATTTTGACTATAATGATTACCTCAAAGAGAAGATTTCATGGATTTCCATGTTATCGAGACCAGAGCCACTACATCTGCGTTTGAGGCTCAACCTCTCATCGAATAGAATGTCGTAGATGAGCTGCATAGGGCTATCCTCCTAAAGGATGAGCAAGTCATCCAACTGGAGAAAAGGATAGAAAAGATGGCCGCAACCATGACTGCTATGACCATAATTCAATGACAATCTTAACCCCCACAGTTAGCCTCTCTAGAGGTCAATCAACCATAAATTTTACATATTACAGATGAAAGAATAGAATTTGCTTTAACAAACAGGGATGAGCAAACAAAGAAGGATTATCCATCGAGCTCCATGCTAGAGAAGGAATTTAAGCAAATGGTCGAGCAAGTTTGGGAGGCTTTAACCCAATGTAAGGGTGGTGCATTAGTTTTAGGGTAAACCTTATCCGGAAGAATTTGATGTCATAACCTTCCCTAATGGTTTTTTGTCCCCAAACCTTAAGATATTTGATGGGACTGGAAATCCCAGACAACACGTAGCACGTTTTCGAGCCAATTGTGGCAACACAATAAATAATGAGGCTTTACTCTTCTAATAGTTTATCACCAGCCATACAGGGATTACTTTCGATTTGTGTGCCAATTTGCCCAACAGATCAATTAAGACATTTGCCGAGTTTGAACAATTATTTTTCAAGAGATTTGCAGGAGCACAACACCATGTTTCTATAGGAGAGCTCATGATGGAAAAGAAAAAGCCCAACGAGACCTTGGTATATTACATCTTGAGGTGGAGAAACCTTAGCATGAAGTTTGAACATCAGCTACAGGAACATCACGCAATTGAGATTTTACTGAAAAGCATTCATATGTTAGTAGATTTCATGCTTAAGGGACTCACCGTTAAATCTTTTGAGAAGCTACTCAGTAAATCCAGCAGTCTTCAAGAAGAAATCAAACATATGGATTCTCACAAGAAATCCAAGGAAACCAGAGTATTTGAAAAACCAGAGTATTTAACAAGAGTATTGGAAAAAAAGTCAAGAACAATAGCGACTGTCAATAAAGGGAAACAACCAATGAAAATATATGCAAAAAATCCTCTTCAATCTTCATCATCAATCTTCATCACAAAAATCCTCATCAATCTTCATCACAGCATGCTCAGAAATAGAATAGCCAGTCCAACCATCGACCACCTCAAGGAGGATCATCTTAAATAGATAATAAGATAATATCTTTGGAAAAGCAATATAAAGTGGTGTATTCCTTCAATGATGAAGCAATATCCAAGATGTTCAAAAGTTTGATGAAGAAAACTGAGTTCAGACTACGAGATCCAAAGAAACCCGAAGAGGTTGACAAGAAGGATGAACCAAATTATTACCTGTATCACTGATTACTTGGACACACTATAGAAGATTGTTTCATTTTCAAGGATTGGCTTGAGAAGAATCTTAAAGATAGAAATATAATGATCCCAAAAGAATATTTAAAAGAACCTGAAAAGGGTTCCATAAATATGATTTCGGCTGAGGCAATCTCTTCGATTAACCCATATACTTCAAAAGATGGATGGAGTACGACTTAGAACAAGCTCAAGAGGGTCTTGAACCAAATTCAGAATGCTTGAAAACAAGCCTCCGTTCAGAGTCTTTAGTCTGCCAAGCCCAAGATGAAGATTTCATCTGGAGATTCGTCATCATCAAAGACAAAGAAGAAGAAGAAGAACACTGCCATGAAGATTGATAGTATGGGGGGGGGGGGGGGGGGGGGGGGGGGCCGGGTTGCCTCTACTATATTGGTTGTCTTCAATTCGGGGAAGAAAATCCTCAAACCCCTGACTTTGTATTATTACATTTTTACCCCTCCGGGGTCTTATGATTATAATGATCATGATTTCGGCTACATTTTAATTGTTTCTGGTGATAACGTAACTTATTTTGACCAATCCAACCTTGATCTTGATTCCAAAACTGATCCTTAAATCATACTTGAGTCTAACGAACTCACTAACAAGATCAAAGAAGACATTGACGATACCGCTTACGATAGTGCGGAGAGTAAAGAACCAATCCTTGAGTGCCACAATGCACCACTTGCCATAAACCTAGATCTTTCTGACAAAGAAGAAACACTGGAAGATTTTACAATGATATATCAAGAAGAAGAAGTTACAGAAGTGAACTTAAGGAGTGGGACAACATTACCCCCAAGAATAGCTCCAACAGATAATAGAAAAAAAATATTAACTCGATAAGTGCTACCTCCACCTCTACTAGTGGAAGAACCACATAACTAAGAGAAAATTGGAGGATCATACAAAGTGGATTACAATGTACTAGCTCATATTAGGAAGTTGCCGGCCAGATTAAGAATCTACGATGCTCTGATCCTATCAAAGGAGATGAGAGAGTCTCTGATTATAGCTTTGCTTGACCCAGAGATCTCTTTAGCCCAATTGGCCAGCACATCCTCAGATGAATTTCGCTCGTTGAAGGAACAACCTGGGGTGACCTTCACCGATGAAGACTTGTTGCTTGGTACTGCCGACCACAGTCGTCTGCTCTACATCTAAAACATTGACAGATTTGTGTTGACTAGAGTTTTAATAGATCCAGGAGCATCACTCAACTTAATGATTCTATGGACATTAGCATATTTGGACATTGAAGCCCAAGAGCTTACGGCGATAAAATGATATTAAAAGGATTTAACCAAAAGAGAGAGAGAGTTCTCAGATTAATTACATTACTTATGAAGGTTGGAGAACTAGTGACAACAACTAAATTCCACATCATTGATGTTGATACCTCTTTCAACACTCTACTGGGTCGACCGTGGATTCACGAACTCAACATTGATGCTGAGACCTCCAAAGAAAATTGTTTTCTCTCGTGAAATTAGGAGAATCAAAAGTGAAGATTTAGAAGAATTACAATGGTGGGGCCATTCACCTCCGCTTCATCGATCTTCCACTATTCTTTTACAATAAATTGGTGGGAGTTCTTTTAGTTCGTGCACCCGACAACGAGGCCGAGGACATGGATGAGGAAGAATCAACTTAATCATTTAACGGACTAGGCCAACCATCAGCAGTGGTGATGAAGACAGTTCCGAAGATGAAATAATGATGACCAAGTAAAAGAAACCTCAGTACGAGATATCATTAGAAGATACAGAGAAAAGAAAATATGAAACGATGTAGGATCTAATAAACTACTATGTGAACACCATGACCCTTATTTCGATTCTCCCTCAAAAGATCGAGAGTTTAGAGGTCTAGAAAGTTCGTAGCGCTGGTTTAAAATCGATCAAGTTTTAGCATGCCTCTACCTCTACTGATCTTGAAAATCATGTAAACTTGGATGATGATCCTAATGAAATAATGGTTATTTTTTGCCATGTGTACAAAAGTTAATTTAACAGAGACATTTGTCAAAAAAAATGTCAAACACTTACCTGATCAAAATATTTGTGTTGGAGATGTAAATGTGGAGGGAACATTGAATATTGTAAAAGATATGTCCACAATTACTGAATGACTTCCTCCTTTTGAGTATCCTATGGTTAACTCAAATCTATCAGATGATGGTGCAGTATAAGGAAATTTAATGGTGGCCAGAAATGATTTTAGAGGATGATTGGGTGGTTCAGAAAGCTAAAAATAAAAGAAATTCAGAATTGAGAAATTTAAATTAGGAGAATATTATTATTGCTGGAAGCTCATCTCACAATCAGAAATTTTGTTTTTTTGGTAGACTTACTAGAGCAGGAAAGAATGCTATCAATGATTAGCTTTCTATGTTGGAATATTAGGGGAGTGGCTAATTTTGGCTCTCTTAATGGACTTATAAATTTAAACCGGATTCATAAATTTTTGGTTATTCCTCTTCTTGTAACTATGGTGCATAACAATTTACAGAGATTTACTAGGAAATTTCCTAAATATTATTTCAAGGCTAACTATTCCATTATAATTTGGATATTTTACGTAAAGGAAGTGAAATTTAATATTTTGGAAGATCATCCACAATTTCTTCATCCCAATTTTAAATTTGAATTGTTCAAAGGTTTTGCTTCTTTCATTTATTTTGGATGTTCCAAGGCAGATAGATTAGAACTTTGGTCTAACTTACATTGTGTTAGCCAATCTATGAATGAACATTGGCTTATTGTAAGGGATTTTAATTGTATTTCTAATCCTAGTGAGAAGAGAGGTGGAATAAAATCTTGGTCTTTCCAAAATGACAAGCTTTACTAAGAATATTCAACTTGCTAATCTTTTTTTATTTGGGTTTTCATGGCTTTTCTTTTACTTAGAGGAGGGGTACTATTTGTCAAAGAATTGACATGTTCCTTGTTAATCAGCATTGACTGGATTTATTTACTATATCTAAAGTAAAAAATCTATCTAGAACCGGTTCAGATCATTACCTTTTGCTACTAAAATTTTCTTTTACCTCAAAACCTCATGTATCTGTATTCAGATATCTAAATTTTTGGTCACAGATATCTAAATTTTTTGTCTTCTCATCCTGATTTCATCAAGTGTTGGTACAAAATTTGAATCTTCCTCTTGATCATTTCTCTGGTAACGATATAGAGAAATTATGCTTTCTACAAATAAAACTTTCTAATGCTCTTAAACAATCGAATAGGAATGAGTTTGGTAATCTTCATCATAAAGTTAATCAAGCTGAACAAAAAGTTGCTGATCTGGAAAAAGATGTAGAAGAAGGTTAAGTTTCTGAGAATAAATTGTTAGTTGCTAATGCAAATTTATTTTCTGTTTTTGCTCCAGAAGAGTTGTTTCTTCAATAGAAAGCTTCAAGCAATTGGTTTATACAGGGAGAACAAAATTCCAAATTTTTTATGCTATTATTAACTATAAAATATCTTTGAATGCTATTCTTCAAATTAAAGATGAATAAGTGAATTAGATTACATAATCTAATGATATTGCTGCAAGTGCTGTTGGAAATTTTAAAAAATTATTATCTTTGGCTTCTAGTAGTTCTTTTGTGTTACAAAATTGTCCCTGTATAATGTTTGATGTTACATTACTGCAGAACAGTTCTTTGAATTTGACTAATGTACCTGATGAACAATAAATATAAGAAGCTATGTGAAGTACCAAAAATATATGTATTTTTTTACCTATATTTTATACTTATACTCATTTTTGGTGTACTCATTTTTGGTGATATTGCGCTTTAAAAGAAGGTATTTTTCATGTTTTATTGTAGGTTGTTGATTTTTAGCACTTGAAGAAAAAATAAAGCAAAAGGGGTAGAATTTGGAGTCAAAATGATGTTTTGGAGAAAATACCCAGCGCCAACAGCGCCAGCAAGGACGCCGATGACATCAACATTAACTAGGAGTCCCAAAATGGCATCAGTGCCAACGATGCCATTTTATAGAAAGCACGTAATTAACTAAAGGGCCACTAGCGCCGACGGTGCCAATGTCGGTGCAAAGCCTATTTATGGAAGATTCGACAAATTTGGATGCTTTTTGAAGATTTCTTGGATATACCTCTTGAAAAAATGACATTAGGCTTTATTTAGAGCCAAATTTAATTAGAAAAAGCCTCCCCCCCACCTTGTGTCGATTAGTCCTTTAGTTCTTTAGAGTTTTGAGTTAGTTCTTTGAGTTCTGTGGTGAGTTTAAGTGTGAATTCTTTTCTAAGAATGGTTGGAGAGGGAGAGAAGTGAGAGATTTCTTCTTCCTTACATCTTCTAAGAGAGAATCAAGAGTCTTGTAAAGAGAGAATGTGTCTAAGTAAGGCTACAAGGGATTTTCTTTGAGAAAGAGTTTCAAATGAGTGTTATTTTCTTACTATTGTTGGATGAACTTTCTTTTATATATGAAATTTACATTTTGTCGTATATTTCTCATGAAGTCTGAGTAGTTTTATTTATCTTTCTTTTTACTATGAGATATGGTGAAATGAAGAGATAATTTTGAAGTGCCAATTTTAAAATATAAAATAAATTGTGACTGCTTTTCCACTCCGTTCTTAATTTATTTTTTGATCTGGACAATTGAAATGTTAAAATATGTTGTGAAACATATGATCCAAGAAATGGAATATGAGTTCTACAACTTAGTGAGAATCACATTTAATACCATGGAAGAGTGTTTTATTCATGGAATTAAGTGCCAATAAATAAGGAAATATACATTGTTGGGCAAAGAATTGGAGATTTTAGGGTGACAGACTAAAACCCTCAATTTTTTCTGTGTTTAAAAACTAAAGTAAGTGTTAGTCTTCAAAGTAAGGGCAGTGGGAGCTCTAGAGTGAGAGCCAGTATCCTCCTATCCTAACCACTGATTTAGGGACTAAACCGGAGATTAGTTAATGATTCTCTATAACACTGAATTGGGGTAGAGAATTAAAATTATTCTTATTTGGCACAATACATATTTATACATATTTAAACCATTTATTAAACCATTTATCTCATCTCATTTAACCAAAAACTCATTGTAGTGGGAAAGATGTTTTTTCATATTAGATAACTTCATCACATAAACATAGTTCTGTAGTTACTTTTTAACTTTTCATGACAATTTTGCTAGTAGTTAATAACTTATTCTGATTGTACCTTAAACCTTTAGAATTAGTGATAGTTTTTTACTTTGTTGTTGTGAGTTTTGTAGTTAATTTATCATTTCGAATTTAAACCTTCCTTGTGAGATTGATATTTGGAGCTTAAACAGAAAGTCCTGTATTACTTGGTAACAATATGTATACTTACGTAGAATCCCAACATAAATTGCTTAAATTTCTTCTTCACAAAATAACTCATCAAGTTTTTGGCACCGTTGCAAAGCGGAGTCAAATTTATAAGTTTTGCACAGCTATAATTATTGGGGATCACTATGCTCTCTATTGATGGTAATAAGACAACTAGTCCAAGTGGTTATACTATTGATTTTTATAAAAAGCATTAGGATGTTATTAAGCATGAGGTTATTAATGATAGCCAAAGTTGTATCCAGCGTATTGATCTTCCTAAATACTTTACTGCTACATCTATTGTGTTGATTCAAAAGGATAGAACAAAGAATAGCTGACATGTTTTAGACCTATCAATTTATCAAATTATTGTTTCCAAATTGTAACCCTTACTACATAAGTTATCATCTGACAATCAATTTGCTTTTGTGAAAGGAGGATGTATTAGGGATAATGTTCTTTCATCCCAAGAGCTGCTTACTGATATTGATAAGCCTTCTAGGGGATCTAATATTATCTTCAAATTATATCTCACTAAGATTTATGATAATATTAGCTGGAGTTTCATCATTGATGTTTTAATTGTAAGGGGTTTTGCTGTTGATTTCTATTGCATAATCAAAAGATGGTTGACTAATAATTTTTATGGTGTCCTCATTAATAGGGGGAGTCATTGGCTTTTTGGAGCTGAAAGAGGTCTCGAACATAGTGATCCTTTTTCTCATACTATATTTATTTTAGCTTTTGATTATTTTTTCGGTATGTTAAATCAAATGCAATAAGGCTCTCCACATATTAGATTTCATCATAGATCCAAATGTATGGTCAGCCATTTAGGTTATTTGATGATATTATAGTATTTTCTAGTGGTAGCAAGAGTTATATTAAAAGGATTATAAGGATTCTTAACATGTTTAAGAAGTTATCTAGTATTACATTCAATAAATTCAATGCCAATTTTTGGTTAGCTCAAGGATTGGTAGTTCCATTAGAAAATGGATTGATGATTATGCGTGATTTAGAAGTGCTTAGTATGCTCTCAAATATTTGGGTTTTCCTCTGATCAAAGGTAGCAGATAATTATCTCATTATGCTGATGTGGTGGCAAAGGTTTCTACAAAGTAAATTGTTGGACTTATTCTTTTTTATGACACTCCTTCTTGTTACCGCTTAGCGTCGACACTACTTCGGTTAAGGAGTTTCCCGTAAGAAGATGTAGGTCACCGGAATGGTAATCCCATCACCCGCTTTGGAATGACGTTTAATTTACATATTTATATAGTTTAAAAAAATATGAAATCAAACTAATCCCATGTTTTTCATGGTAAATGAAAGAGCGCTATACCTCAAACCTTGTATTCATCCCGAAGGATAAACACAAGACTTGAGGTGAGGCACGATTAAATGAACTAAGAAATATATGTTATTTGTTTGGTCTGTGAAACCGTTTTATTTGTCGACAATTTCTCCTATTTAATATGAAGAATTAAATAGGGTTTATATTAAGCTGTGTTAGGACGAGCTTTCTATATGGGCAAGCCCCTATAGTTAATTACATCTTAAATGACCAAAGTCACCTAAGAAAACTCTTGATAAAAATCAGGAAATAAAAAACTCTTGATAAAAATCAGGAAATATTATCTTTAAGGAGGTCAAAGGATATGACTTTTCGACGATATCAGACAAAGATGTGTGAAAAGGGTTTGGCTCAAATTTTCATCATTTTTGTTGTGGAATCTAAAGGAGGGAGAACTAGGAGACGTCATGGATCCGGAGGAGAACCTAGGTGACTTCCCAAGCTATCCTATAGTTTGACTTCAATTTTGAGGAGAAATTGAGGAGAAATATTTAAGTGTATTTAAGTGTTTCATCCTGCAAATTTTATTTGCTTAGGGCTTACTTATGTGTGAAACGATCACACAAAAAGCTTGGAAGATGTGAGGATTTAGGTTATGACAAACGACAGCCTCGGAATCCTAAGATGATTTAGGGCTTATATTATACATCAGAGCTGTACAAAGGCCTAAAGATAAGCTTAAGATTTATGTTGCATAAGCAAACAACCTTGAAATCCTATGGCTTGGTTGTTTAATTTTAAGGAAGGAAATTGGTTTAGCTGGGGAAGACAAGTTTTATTGTTGAAGATGGCTGTGTTTCCCATAGTGTTAGCTCCAAGCTCCTTGTCGTGATGAGTTTAAGTTTTCTAGGGTATCAAGTTATGATGTCAAATCAGACGGCCCTATGATTGAAGTTCTTTAAATGTTATCTTGGATGTTAAATTTGACTAGAGAGACACTGGTTAAGATCCCACGGTTCCCTCATTCAGGCACCAATATTTTCTATTGGATTTACTTAGTCCAAATGAATTTATTAAACTCAACTTAATGAGTTCCATACTTTCATTTAGACTGCGGGGAGCCTCGTTAGCAATCGTAGGTTACCTCCTCTGAGGGGTTCCCGATCTTATGATAGCGACATCGGTTCCCGATCTTATGATAGAGACATCTTAATTTAGTTGTAGTTGTAGTTTTGTGCGATGTTTGTGATTAAATTTTGAGTTGTCTTATATTTTGAATGTTGTGGTAGTGAATTTTATCTCGGTTGATTTTAATTTTGGTTTTGTGTTTTGGTTTTGTGGATATCCTAACAGTTTTGGTTTTCATGCAGGGTGACGTTGTTGTTTAGCATGCAAGATTTGTAAGTATAAAAAGTACGGTATGAAAGTAAAAGAAAGACGACATTGTAAACTATCAAAAGCGTATCTGGCGATTCTTCTCGTTCCACCATCTGAAACTTAGAATGCATGTGAGAGCACTTTATATAAAGCAGAAAAATAAGGTTTTTTGTGATCTACCCAACCCTAGGTCATATCTTGGTGGGTCCTTATTAATGGTGGGTTGGTGGGTCCTTATTAATTTGATTAAGGATGATTTTTGTTAAGCAAAACATATTAAGTTTAGTAGACCTTCGAGGTATCCAGCAGATCTGGAGAAAGAAGCAGGTCCGAAAACATGTAATTGCTTCCCTCTCGCTGCATGGTGAAAAGTTTCGAGCTCTTTTTAAACTTATTATATTGCTTAATAACCCATCCTGTAAATATCTTTAATGCTCA
Source organism: Phalaenopsis equestris (assembly GCF_001263595.1). NCBI lineage: Eukaryota > Viridiplantae > Streptophyta > Magnoliopsida > Asparagales > Orchidaceae > Phalaenopsis > Phalaenopsis equestris. The sequence goes on from NW_018228749.1 coordinate 164,692, forward strand.
ATGAACATCGATGTTTCAATTATCCCGTAAGAGTAGGGTAATTATCACTTATAATTTAATTTGAGAATTATGTGGGTGAAGACCCTTAGAGGGGCAAGTTAATGTTGCTAAGAAACTTTGCCATTTTTTTTTGGGCTTGTAGTGTTTTTAAAGATGTTCAAATTTTAATTATGTTCACCTTTCTAATCCTCATTTAACGAAATTTGATTTATCTTAAGTCGCTACTAAGCCCTTAAGGTCTAGTGAATGTCTTAATCATTTTGAAGGAAATTTCTAATTGATAATAATTCATCTTCAAGACTTTTGAATACTATTTGAACATCCAAAATGGGGTATTAAATTAATGAGTTATTAACACCCAAAACTATACCCCTAAGTCTATGGAAATTACGAATTTATCCTTTAATTAAAAAAAGTAAGTCTGGTTTCTTCCAATTAATCCCCTTGTGTTTCAATCATCCAAATATGTTGATTAGGATCAAAGGTTAACCATTTCCCTTTCTTGACTTGAGCCTAAATGTCAAATAATGCTAAATTTCCAAAATTTCATCTTTGCCCTTAAGGCTCTAATACTTCATAATTCATCAAATTTAAATCAAATGACTTTGGAATTTGCATCCCACCTCACTCATGGGTCAATTAAGACATCAAAGGAGTAAATGTGATTTTTCAAATTTTAATTTATTTTATATATTTATTGAGGTGCAAAAATAGGATTTTTCAAAGAAAATTCCATAAATTGACCAAGGCAAAGCCTAATTACTTGAAATTTTCACTGGAGCTAGGCTTAGAACATAAAACATTAGGGGCAAATTTCATGATTTTTTGAGTTTTATTTGAAATATTAGAATTCTTTCAAGTTGTAGGTCATTTGAAAATTAAGTTTCACTTTTTTATTAAATATCTTTGAGGTTAAGGAACCTAGAGAAACAAATTTCACAATTTTTTGATTTTTCTTTGAATTGCTAGAATTATTTTAGTGAAAATACATTTTTAACCTTCTAAAATTTTTTTCCAGGAAAAATATTCTAATTATTCCTAAGTGCTTATGAAATAATATAAAACATTTTCATGAATTTTATGACTTTTGTGATTTTTTTCATTTTTAAATTATTTAAAAATTAGAGAAAGGCTTAAAAATGGAATTTTTATTCTAATTACAAATTTATTTTTAGAAAATTCATCTGATTATAGAGAACTCCAAAAACTATTTTTTATAATTTTTTGAGTTAAACTTTGATTGTTAAAAAATCATTTTAGTGTTAAAAATAACATTTAACTTAGAAAATCAATTTGGGTTATCAAATGAGCTCCAAATATTTTGAAATTTATATGGGGAGCTCCTGAACTTCAAATTACTATGGAGATTAAAAACCAAGTCATGTAGATGTTTTTTTTTTCCAAAATAAATTTTCTTTGCATTTTAGGGTTTGTGCAAATTAGGTACATTCTTAATGACTTAGATCATGAAACATTTTCTTAAGGTTTCTCTGGCCATAGTAAACCTTCTAAAATTATCTTGGAATTTTCTAAGTACCATGCTAATTATTATGACTAATTTATGCAAATAATAGACATAAACTTCAAAAATATCGATCTCTGCCTAGAGATCTCCTCTGACTTTGTAAAAATCAGAAGATGTTCCCTAAGACAGAGGGAACAACATGCCAAAATGTCAAGCCATGGTGAAATGTCTACATTCATGGAGAATCAAAAGACTCAAAAGAGTAGTTAATTAATAAAAAATAAGATATGTATCACATATCTATTCACTAAGAAAGAAGGTATTTTTATTTTATTTTTGTGATTTTTCTACCCCAAGATATGGATGTTTAAAGATCAGACATTTAAATAAATCAAAAAATACTCTATTTATCTATTTAAATGTGTGGCACTGACTAGATCCTAGGCGGTTCCGAAAACACACATGTCGCACTCTGGTTAGACGCGTCATCCGCATAGCCGCTGACTCGACCCGCACTTTATGAACCAAAGTGTTTTCTAGCTTCATCTCGTTTGTTGATGGGATAAACGAGCAATCGGACGACTCCCCATCATCGTCCTCAAATAGGCTAAACTAAGAACCGTCCACACTCAAACCTTAAGATCTCCCTCTATACTTAACCAAATCTCATGGGTTTTGGTCCTAGAGCTTCATCTACTCAAGATGAACCTATATATACTGATTATATGATATGTAATATAGTAAATACGTGTTGAGAGTAAAAATAGTATCAGATTAGGGTTGGAGTACAATACCTTTGTCTAAGAGGGGAGGCCTCAATCAGATGGTTATAGTAGCTTTGATTGGTCCCAAAGAACCTCAAGATGAAGCCTTGTGCCCTGGTGAATGGTCTAGGTATGAATTCGACCAAGCTCGATTTCAGGTGTTGGTCTAAACCTAGGTTAGAGGCTATTTCAGAGGGGGCTGTTGTGGGGGAATCAACATCTTTCTCTGTGGGGAAGGTGTGTGCACAATTAATTGAAGTTTGATTAACTGTGGAGGTGTGGAGAGATCTGTCCTAGTTTTTGACAAAAATTGAAGCTTAAAATTAAGCTTCCACGGTGAAGCTCAGTGGGGGAAAATGGTTGTCCTGAACTGAGGAGGTCGTAGAGAGTCTCTGAGGGTAGTTTGGCAGGTTTTCCTTAAGAAAATTTCAACTCTCCTTCATTGGCCATGGAGGTGAGGTTTAAATAAAATTGGCCTTGGGTAGCTGTCATGGCTTTCAGTTGGTTGCAATGTGAAGCTTACGTGGAGTGCAGAGAAGCTCTAAAGGTTAATTAGGGTGAGCTGGCCTCTAGGCCTAAATTGTGTTTAAATTTTTGGGGGGTGGCTCATAGTTTTGGTGTTTTACAGCCACTAAACTGGCCTGCAAGGCTAGAGGAGGTGGCCAGGAAGTTAGATGAGCCATGGGGACGCTTAATTATGATTTACGCCCAAGGGTTAGTGATGATGAGGGAGATTTTGCAAGTTGGGTCTAAGAATAGATTAAAATCCCTTAATTTTGGGATCCGTTGGTCCATAGCATGCTTTGGTGGCTTTTACATGGATTTTCCTGGTTTCTACGAGGATTTTGGTGGATGTGGAGTCATAAAGTTGATGGCTTTAAGGTGGTTAGGCCAATTTTGGTGCAAGGGTCCAATATGGGTCCAAATGACCAAAGTTTAGGTTTGGGCTAGGCTAGATATGATTTTGAGCCCAATTTATTGATAAAAATTGGGTAGATGATTGTAATGAAAATTTTTGGTGAAGGATTGAAGTAATTTTGAGTTCAATTGGAAGCTCAATTTAAAGAAATTTGACATTTTGGTCAATTTTGGCATGTTAGACTAGACTTGGGCTTAGGTTGTGCTAGGCTTGAAATTTGGCTCAATTGAATGGTCAAAATGATCAAGGAAAATGCTATGAAGATTTTTAATGAAGGAATGGAGTGGAGATTTTTCAGCTAAGGCAATCAATTTGGTTAAATTTTGAGACATGGCCAATTTTTGGCAAACTTGAGGATTTTTGGATTTGGGTTAAAATAAAACAAAATTGAGGCTTCAACAAGGCGTTTTGAAGGTCAATTCTGATTTTTAAATGTGTTATGAAGAGTTTAGGATTCAAATTGAGACCAATGGAGTAGGCCATGGGGTTTAATTTGGTGGAACCAAGTCATAGGGCCAAAATTGGGGGTTTGACTTAGATCAAAATTGGGCTCAAATCATGGCCCTATTTAGCTTGGATTTAGTTTATATTGGTTATATGGAAGGTTAATTTAAGTTTATAATTGAAATTGGGGGAAATTGGGACCAAATTGATGAACATTTGAGGTAAATTTAGGAAAATTGGGTCTTTAAAGGCAATTAGGAAAATTGGGTCTTTA
>NW_018228749.1:168605-222210 GCF_001263595.1 Phalaenopsis equestris
TGGACAAATTGGGTCATGTGGTAGTTGAGTATAAATTTTGATGAGAAAAATAATGAAATTTGGAAAATTTGGAAGGTTTTGGTATTTGTTTTTGGAATTTTTAAAATTTTGGCTAAGGAGGGGCATTTTGGTAATTTGGCAAATATTTGGTGATTTTGGGTAATTTGGATGTTTTCAAAAGGTTTGAAATAATTCTTGAACAAATTTGGATATTTTGGGTAAATTTGGAAATTTTGGCCAAATTTAGGGGATTTAGGGTTTCAAGGGTACTAGGGTAATTTGGGGGAGTTTAGTGTAAAAAGGCCAAGTTAAATATTTTTGATAGAATTTGGGAGCTAACCACCATAAATGAGCTATGGAACAGTGGAAACCCCATTTGGGTTCTCTATATACTGGTCTTAGCTAAACCCTAGCCTAGGGCCAGTGGGTTTAGAGGACCATCTACATGAGTCTCCTAAAGGATTAAGGGTTCAAAGTCAAGAAATTCTGGGTTTGTATTTGTGAGTGATTATGAGTGAGGTGAGTACCTTAGCTCCAGACCAACACCCAGGGCCAACCCTAAGGTCAAGTAGTCCTATAAGAACTCTCCTTGGGCTTCCCCATAAGGACCCCACCTACAAAGTGATAGAGGTTAGGACAAATATGTGAAACTTCAAGTTGAGCAAAGAGGAGTGTAGAATTTCTAATGGTGAGGGTTCCTTTTATAGTTTTCTAGGAATAGTCAATAGGAATGTCCTATGGCTAGACCCTAGGCTACTAAAGAGGAAGAACTAGACCTCAACCAAAAGTGAGGTCAACACTTGTGAGCGGTATAAGTCCCCATGGCATTCCTCATTAAAGTGACGGGTGACTTCATAGCCAACCTACTTTTTATACGTGAGTGACGTGCAGTGTTCATGTCCCTCATGAACTAAATTACCCTTCATCCTTTGACATACCTTACCCATTTCTGTCTTGGAAAAGTACGGTCAACTCTTTGAACTTCACGACCGTTGTTCAACCACCTTTAAACTGGAAGGTTTAAAAGGCCATTAAGTACTTTTAATTTTCATGTGGGGTTGGATCCCTAATGGGTGTGTTGGTGGACTAGTTCCACCTGGGCATTATGCAATGTTAAGTTGGTCCCGCACTGCGTCCTAAATACTTGACATCTCCTTTTAAACTTTGATTTGCTATTTTGCAAGTTAAATCAGATTGTGTCGTACTGCGCGCACTTTAAAATTTTCTTGTAAATAAATGTTTCTACTTTTAAGCTACTTTACCTATTTTTTTTTAAATCCCCACAAACTAAATAAAGGCTTACCCAGTTTTCAAATTGACCTCTTTTAATTTTTAGGCCTTGCACAAGATCACAAGGTTTTGGCCAAATAGCTAACCTCAAAGCTTTCTCTTTTTGAAGCTGCTGCAATGGCATACTCAATGCTCACTTTTTCCTGTAACTTGCAGACGGGCCGTGATGCCCGCAATGTCCCTCCCACCATCAAGTTTGGAGAAGAATTTGAAGATCTTGAAGTCATTCTTGGGAAAGCCACGTTCTTCATAATGAAATTTGTTGCTCCAGAGGTTCAAGAACCATCTGCAAGTTCAACCTAAACTGCCCTAGAGATTTTTCTTCTTACGAGAAGGCCAAGACTACTGCCAGCACCACACCTACCAAGCCTGTTGTTCCCACTATTGCTAAGGGAAAAGAAGTTATTATCTTTAAAGACCTGACTGAAGGAATGGTAATCCCGCCATCAGTTTCTGAAATTGGATCAAGTTTGAGGACTACACTGTTAACCCGAACCCAAAGAAGAAATCGTAATGAGAAGGTTTGGAGAGCTACTAAAGCCCAGATTTTTAAGAAAGTACCTATTGATGAAAATCCTCACCAGGATGAGTCAGCAATGTCAGAGACCTATCCGCTTCTGCAACGGAGTAGGTTCCATCCCTTAATGGACACTAACGAGTATGAGAGTATCCAAAAAATTTCTGCTACTTTACCATCACTTCATGGGCATGGTGAAGAGAGAAAGAAATCCACTCATATCACCGGAGTCAGTTTAGTTCTCAAGAGGCTAGCTGCCAATGAAGGTTGTTCAATTAATGAATTACTTGGGACATGCAGTATCCCCTCACATGAAGAAAGAAATTCTAAAGGACGTCAGATCTGCTAAACGATCTTGAAAGTCAACTGAAAACCTGCCCGCTTGCATTCTCGTATGGTTCTGTTTGGGGAGCAAATTTGATACCTATATTGTCACTACCGATTCTACCATTACTAGACCCGCATGTCGTTGACCGGTTAATCATGATTGGGTCCAAGAATTCTACCAATCACCCACCTCAAAGATATTTCTAAAGTCTCAAAGGAAAAGATGAAAAAATTTCCCGATATTGTAGTTGGTCTAAACCATGGGGAGCTTACTTCTCTTTAATATACTAATATTTCTATTGAGACACTTCATCTCAAGACATCACCATCAAAGAAAAAGGTGTGGGTACCCAAGGCTGCTGTACCGATACCGTCTTGTAAGCTCGCAGGGCAAGAGCATGGAATGAAGCCACGGTCTGAAATATCTGACATTATCGCAGTAATTATCATTGAGATGGAGGAAATAGAGGAGGTGGTCCAGCAGGGTCCTCCATATCTTAAGGCAATTCAAGTTTCAATATTTGAAGGAAAAGTTAAAAAGCTCAAGGTGGTCGAGATTTTTGAGTTGGCTTGGGAACATGGAGTCTCCATTGACGATGATGAAGATTTTGACTATAATGATTACCTCAAAGAAGATTTCATGGATGTCCATGTTATCAAGACGAGAGCCTAAACATCTACGTTTGAAGCTCAACCTCTCATCAAAGAGAACGACGTAGATGAGCTGCATAGGGCTATCCTCCTAAGGGATGAGCAAGTCAGCTAGCTAGAGAAAAGGATAGAAAAGATGGCCACAACCATGACTGCTATGGCCACAATTCAAGGACAATCTCAACCCCCACAGTTAGCCTCTCCAAAGGGCAATCAACCAGAAATTATATATATTACAAATGAAAGAAGAGAAGTTGCCTCAAAAAACAAGGATGAGCAACCAAAGAAGGATTATCCATCAAGTGCCATGCCAGAGAAGGAATTTAAGCAAATGGTCGAGCAACTTTGGGAGGCCTTAACCCAATCTAAGGGTGGTGCATTGGTTTTAAAGCGTAGACCTTACCCGGAAGAATTTTATGTCATACCCTTCCCTAATGGTTTTGTGTTCCCAAACCTTGAGATATTTAACGGGACTGGAAATCCCACAGCACATAGCACATTTTTCAGCCATTTGTGGCAACACAAGCAGTAATGAACTAGACTTTAGTAGATTACATCCTTAGGTAGAGAAAACTTAGCATGAAGTGTGAACATCAGCTACAGGAACATCACACAATTGAGATTTTACTCAAAAGCATTCATAGGCTAGTAGCTTTCATGCTTAAGGGACTCACCATTAACTCTTTCGAGAAGCTACTTAGTAAAGTCAGCAGTCTTTAAGAAGAAATCAAACATATGGATTCTCATGAGAAATCCAAGGAAACCAGACTATTTCAAAAGAAGTCAGGAATAGTAGCAATTGTTGATAAAAGGAAACAACCAATGAAGATATATGCAGAAAATCCTCGTCAATCTTCATCACAGCATGCTCAGAAACAGAATAGCCAGTCCAACCATCAACCGCCTCAAGGAGGATCATCTCAAATAGAGAATAAGATAATATCTTTGGAAAAGCAATAGAAAGTGGTGTATTCCTCCAAAGATGAAGCAATATCGAGGATGTGCAGAAGTCTGACGAAGAAAACTGAGTTAAGACTACCAGATCCAATGAAACCCGAAGAGGTCGACAAGAAGGATGAACCAAATTATTGCCTGTATCACCGATTACTTGGACACACCATAGAAGAATGTTTCATCTTCAAGGATTGGCTCAAGAAGAATCTTAAAGAAAGAAAAATAACTATCCCGAAGAAATATTTAAAAGAACATGAAAAGGGTTCCATAAATATGATTTTGGCTGAGCCAATCTCTTCGATTGACCCATATACTGGAAAAGATGGATGGAGTATGACTTAGAACAAGCTCAAAAGGGTCATAAAACAAATTCAAAATGCTTTAAAACAAGCCTCCGTTCAGAGTCTTTAGTCTGCCGAGCCCAAGATGAAGATTTCACCTGAAAATTCGTCATCGTCAAAGACAAAGAAGAAGAACACTACCATGAAGATTGATAGCATGGGGAGTAGGACAGGTGTTGCCTCTTCTAGATTGGTTGTCTTCGATTCGGGGAAGAAAATCCATGAACCCTTGACTTTGTATTATTATCTTTTTACCCCTCTGGGGTCTTATGATTATAATGATCATGATTTCGGCTACATTTTAACTATTTTTTGGTGATAACGAAACTAATTTTGACCAATCTAGCCTCAATCTCAATTTACAAAATGATCCTTAAATCATACTTGAGTCCAATGAACTCGCTAACAAGATCAAAGAAGACATTGACGATACCGCTTACGACAGCGTCGAGAGTAAAGAACCAATCCTTGAGTGGCACGATGCACCACTTGCCACAAACCTAGATCTTTATGAAAAAGAAGAAACACCAAAAGATTTGACAATGATATCTCAAGAAGAAGAAGTTATAGGAGTGAACTTAAGGAGAGGGAGAGTATTACCCCCAAGAATAGCTCCAACAGATAATAGAAAATAAATATTAACTTGAGAAGTCCTACCTCCACCTCTACCAGTGGAAGAACCACATAACCAAGAGAAAATTGGAGGATCATATAAAGTGGATTACAATGTACTAGCTCATATTAGGAAGTTTCCGGCCAGATTAAGCATCTACGATGCTCTGATCCTATGAAAGGAGATGAGAGAGTCTTTGGTTATAGCCTTGCTTGACGCAGAGATCACTTTAGCCCAGTTGGCCAGCACATCCTTGGATGAAGTTTACTCGTTGAAGGAACAAACTGAGGTGACCTTCACCGATGAAGACTTGTTGCTCGGTACTGCCGACCACAATCGTCATCTCTACATCTTAAACATTGACAGATTTGTGTTGTCCAGAGTTTTAGCAGATCCAAGAGCATCACTCAACTTGATGATTCTACGGACATTGACCTATTTTGACATTGAATCCCAAGAGCTTACGACCGATAAAATGATGTTAATAGAATTTAACCAAAAGGGACAGAGAGCCCTTAGATCAATTACATTACTTATCAAGGTTGGAAAACTAGTGACAACTGCTAAATTCCACATCATTGATGTTGAGACCTCTTTCAACGCTCTACTGGGTCGACCGTAGATTCACAAACACAACATTGACGCTGAGACCTCCAAAAAAAATTGTCTTCTCTCATGAAATTATGAAAAGAAAAAGTGAAGATTCAGAAGAATTACAATGGTAGAGCCATTGACCTCTGCTTCATCGTTCTTCCACCATTCTTTTAAAATAAATTGGTGGGGATTCTCTTAGTTCATGCGCCCGAGATCGATGCTGAGGACGTGGATGAGGAAGAATCAACTTAATCGTTTAACGAACTAGGGCAACCATCAACATTGGTGATGAAGACAGTTCCAAAGATGAAATAATGATGACCAAATAAAAGAAACCTCAGTACGAGATATCATTAGACGATACAGAGAAAAGTGAATATGAGATGATGTTTGATCCGATAAACCACTATGTGAACACCATGACCCTTATTTTGATTCTCCCTCAAAAGATCGAGAGTTTAGAGGTCAAGAAAGTCCGTAGTGCTGGTTCAAAGATGATCAAGTTTCATCCTGCCTCTACCTCTACTGATCTTGAAAATCATGTAAACTTGGATGATGATCCTAATGAATTAATGGAATTGCCTTTTGGTTTTTTTCGCCTTGCGTACAAAAGTTACAACTTTGTGAAAAGTTATGGAATGTTAAAAGTTAAACTCAAAACTCAAAAAAGGTTCTCGGATTTGGTACAGTCGGACCAGTCAATGATTTAGAATTTGGTATGGTTGTTACTAGTGAATTGGAAGGGGATTGCCTTGATATGGAGGATGACTTTACTGATCAGCAAATAGAAGATGCTTTCCCAGAATTTGAGGAGGAAATTAAATCGACTATTGATGAATCAAAGGAAATTAACCTCGAAACTAAAGAGAAACCCTGACCTACATTTATAAGTTCTCTACTCAATGATTAAGAATCTTTAGAATTGATCAAACTGTTGACAGAGTTTAAAGACTACTTCGTATGGAGCTATGATTAAATGTTAGGACTATCATCAGAAGTTGCAGTTCATAAACTTTTCGTGGACAAAGACATGACCCCAGTAAAACAAGCCTAAAGAAGAATGCGCCTCAAAATAGAGAAGCAAGTCATCACCGAGGTGAAGAAATTAATAGATGCTAACTTTGTAAAAGAAGAGCAATACCCCGCATGGCTAACCAACATTGTCCCAGTTAAGAAGAAAAATGGACAAATATGTGTTTATGTTGACTTCAGGGATTTTAACAAAGCATGTCTAAAAGATGAATATCCATTACCGATGCCAGAAATGATGGTGGACATCGCTTCAACACATGAGATTTTCTCCTTCATGGATGAATCTTTGGGGTACAACCAAATCAAGATGGCTCTTGAGGATGCAGCACTTACATCCTTCAGAACACGTATCGGGATTTTCTTCTACACAGTGATGCCATTTGGATTGAAGAACACCGGAGCAACATATCAACGAGCTATGACAAAAATTTTTGACAAGCTCATTCACCACCAAGTGGAATGCTACGTGGATGATTTGGTCTTCAAAAGTAAACAAAAAATAGACCATTTGTACAATTTAAGGATTGTATTCAAATAGTTATGAAGATATGACCTTAAAATGAATCCCTTAAAGTGCTCCTTTGACATTACCTCTAAAAAGTTTCTAGGATTTGTAGTCTGTCATTGGGGAATCGAGATTGACCCAGATAATATTAAAGCTATCTTGGAAATACCTCCACGTAAAAACTTAAAGCAACTACGTTCCTTCCATGAAAAGTTGGCATATATATGATGCTTTATTTCTAATCTCTCAGGTAGGTGTAAGCCCTTCTTATCATTAATTAAAAAGGACGCCAACTTCTTTTGGGAAGAAAAATGCCAGCGGATATTTGAGGATGTTAAGCAATATTTAATGACACCTCCTATTTTGGCAGCCTTTATCCCAAGGAAACCATTAATACTTTATACCGCGGCCTTGGATGACTCGGAGCCTTCTTAGCCTAAGTCAATGATGAGGGTAAGGAAAACACACTTTACTACTTTAGTCGCCACCTAATACCAACAGAGATAAGGTATCCACTAATTGAGAAGCATTGTCTAGCTTTGATTTTTACCCATAAAAAACGTAAGTATTACATGCTTTCTCATAAGATTACCCAAATTTCAATAATCAATCTATTGCAATAGTTGATGACCCGACCAAAAATCTCTGAACGTCTATCAAGATGGTCAATGATTTTATTGCAATTTGATATAACTTTTGTTCCCCTTTGTGCTATCAAGCGACAGATTTTAGAAGACTTCCTCACTACACACCCACTTCCAACTAGGTCCTCTCTTAATGATGAACTACCAAATGAGCAGATACTACAAATGGAATTCTCTAGTGCACAACGCAAGGAGATGTACTTTGACGGAGCTTCGTTAGCCAGAAAGGATAAAGGATGAGGCACAATTATACCAGGCAAAGCATGTATTGGTTTAATCTTTGTCAGGCCAGATAAGGGTATGTCGATGTTCTCATACCACCTGATAAAGCCATGTACCAACAGCGAAGCAGAATATGAAGCCTTGATCACTGGATTAGAGTTGGCAATCTCGATGGATATTACAGACATTGTCATCTATGGCGACTTACAAATCGTCATCCAGCAAGTCGCCGGACAATACAAGATTTTGAAACCAAGCCTAGTAGAATACCATCAGTACATGATGAAGCTGCTGGAACAGATTCCCAATGTAAGTTTTTACCAGATTCCTAGAGGAGATAATGCCCATGTTAAACCTTTGGCAAAACTCACAAAAGAATTGGCATTTCCCCTGGAGGATTCCAATTATGTCACACAATAAGGAAGATAAGTTTTATCTCATATCGACCTTGAAACCCTACACAACCTTGAAAAAGAGGAAGAAATGATGATTGTGGTTGCAGACATCAATGAAGATTGGCATAATCCATTAATAGAATATTTACATACTAAAAAGATGCCAGCGGACAAGTCTGAGGCATAATATACTACAAAAAGGGCCATGTATTACGCTATAGTTGGTGACTTCCTCTACAAAAGATCATACGACGAGATGTGGCTACGACGTTTGAGTAGAGCTGAAGCACATAATATTGGTAAAGAAGTACATGTCGGATTGTGTAGCGCTCACCAATCAGGGATGAGGATGAAAATGAATATCAAGAGACTCGGATATTATTGGGCAGCAATGATGTCCGAAGGCATGGATATAGCTAGAAGATGTCACTAGTGTCAGGTGCATGGGGTGGTCTTACACACCCCTCCAAATGTGCTACACCCAACTGTTGCCTTGTGGCCATTCAAGTGTCAGAGTTCGGACATAATAAGGCCGATAGACCCTCCATCCTCCAAAGGACATAGATTTATACTCACAACAATAGATTTATATTCATACGAGAGGTCATGGCATAGTACCTCCTTCAATTCATCAAAAGCAAAGTCGTCTACCATTTTAGAGTACTGTGAAAAATAATTTCCAACAATGGGACACCCTTTAAAAGCACCAAAATCAACCATTTTGTCAAACAACACGGGATAGATTGGAGATACCCTACAATTTACTATCCTAGAGAAAATGGCCTGGCTGAAGCCTTCAAAAAAATATTGGTACAAAGTTTAAAGAAACACTGGACAAAAATAAAAAATATAGGCCCGAAAAAATATTAGAAGCCTTGTGGGCCTACCGGATGATGTTCAGGACTCCCACTCAAGGCACACCCTACATGCTAATGTACGGGTCTGAGGCCGTACTACAGTTAGAAGTTCAGACGCCGTCTCTCAGAGACATTTTTGCCAACCAACTTACAACAGAAGAAAGTACAAAACGCAGACTTGCAGAACTAGAGAGTTTTGAGGCAAAATGACCTGAAGCACAACAACATTTGGAGCTTTACCAGGCAAATAAGGTACAAGTTCATAACAAATTGGTCCACTCAAGGGCATTCAAAGTTTGTGACCTTATCCTCGTTCCCAAAACACCCATTGTTACACGCCGCAAGATAGGTGGAATATTCGAGCCAACTTTGGAGGGACCATTTGTCATAGAAAAGGTCTGCGCATGAGGAGCCTACCAGCTAGTAGATTTTCATCGTGAAAGACACATGCTGCCGATCAATGGACGATACCTGAAGACATGCTACGCAACTTGACATTGCTTGACTTCATTTTATTTGAAATTTTGAAATTTAAATTTTTATGGGGTTATCTATTTGGCCAAATGTTTGTGACCGGGTCAAAAATTTTGTAATAAAATAAACCTAAATATAATGAAAATTTTTTAAATTGCACATTTCAATTTTTTTTTTTAAACTTGACACTCTACTAAATTAAATGAAATATATACATAAATAAATTGCTTTCTCACCAACATAAACTAAATTTTTTCTTTAATTCATACTTTTTTTTGTTCTTGTTCACGCTAAGTTTCAACTCACTGATATTTTTCCTATCATCTGCAGAGAAATATCAGGCCAGAGGCTGATCTTTTCCTTTAAAGATGGCTGGAACCTCCCAGTCAATGACGAAATGGCGCTGCAAGGTGGTACCATTGACTTTGACATGGAATTTAGTCAAGTCAACATAGACTATGAGGCTCCCCTCATGGACGTGGTTAGCCATCAGGAAAAGGAAGGGCTACCATCGCCGCTAAGGTTCGACACTATAGATAGTTCCTCATTATAGTGGAATTATAGTGGAAAAATGTGATAGTACAAAAATCTTTTCCTACCGTCTATGATAGATGCGCCAATGGGGACCTAGTACTTGCCAATGATGAAAGACTTCTAGATGCGCCGCGACAGAGAACTCAGCGCAGAAACACTAACCGCCGAAAGCATAGGGCTTTCCTACATGAAGAGAGGAGACACCAGAAAGGGCACCAGAAAGGGGCACCAGAAAGGGGCAGAGAACTTGCTCACCTCTATCCCTGATGGGAATATCTATGACCCGGGCATGAGAGAGACATCATCTAGCCTGCTTGCTATAGACGGTGAGTCCAAATTTGTTAGAGTCAGAAATACCACTAGCTTCAGATGTTCTTTGTACGGGTTGCCCGACCTGCAAAGACAAGATACCTGCATGTACGTCAGCTATAGGGGCGTTCATGGAGTGCCCGAACTGCAATGTCCTCCACCTTGAGCGCTACAGTACTTTAAAGGAATGCATATCCTCTGATGATCGATTTCAAACTGTTGATTACCTGATGGATGCAAAACCATATGTTCTGTTGGGTACAAAGCCATATATTCCATCGGACGTAGAGTCATACGTTCCACTACAGATAGAGATAGCACCAGCTTGGATTCTAGTCGACGTTGAAATGGGGGAACATCCTCGATAGTCACCAATCATCTCTGAATACTACAAGATGAGTAAGGTAAGCAACAGGGATTTTGAATTCTATGAAGAAGTGCAAGGAAGGTTCATCAACATATTAGAAGGGTTGGAGCTATATACCAAGGCCTTCTCCGAGAGTGATGAACGAAATATTCTCAACTACATTTTTAATTTAAGAGACAGGAGTCGAGCAAGGAGTCGAGCAAGCCTACTAATGGAAAGAACCTATTTCGAGCTAAGAAAGTGGATGCGAGGAAAGGGCAGGATCACCATACAATGTGGCTGCTGTTACAACTTCACTAACGATGGATAAGGAAATCCTCCCTGGATTCTGAGACATGATCAGGTAGATTTGCTTCACTCCATGATAAAGTGGATGATTAAAAGAATGTTCTGATGGAGCATACTGCCATCTGAATTTGTATTATCAACATATATGATGAAGGAGACTGCATACCTCCGCACATTGACCATCATGACTTTGTGAAGCCTTTCTGCACGGTCTCATTTATGAGCAAGAGCAACATCCTATTTGGAAAAGAAATAGATATCATTGGCCCTGGAGAATTCAGAGGAGCTGTGGAAATTCTGCTACATGTTGGTTCAGTGATAGTTCTTGAAGGAAATGGAGCAGACGTCTCCAAACACTGCATTCCAGGGGTGCGACACCATATGGTGTTTGTAACTTTCCGGAGGATGGATAACAAGAAAATGCCATATGGATTCCACCTAGACCAGGAATTAGAAGAACTACCGCCGTACGAGCTATGAGAGGGTTGCACCTCTAAACACATGTAAATGGAACTTCTGTCCTGGAGCGTGGCGTAGAAGGTTAGCTCGATCAAAAGCTTGCCTCACCAGATACAGACACTCAGAGGATTCCTTTTTACTACATTCTCATCACAGCAAACATGATATACATTAGACATGCTCAGCCTATGATATGTATTTGGCATGGGATATTTTTGGATGTACTTTGATGCAGTCAGCATAATTGTACTTTTTGAGGCCTTGGCCTACGCTCAATCTGTAACATTTATTGGAGCAGATTAATAAAATCTCCTTTAAAATTTTGTCTGTTTGCTCAATTTTATTTTTTGGTGCGATGGATAAAAGTCACGAACCATACGTTGGTTTGAGATTACAA
Organism: Phalaenopsis equestris; assembly: GCF_001263595.1. Taxonomy (NCBI): domain Eukaryota; kingdom Viridiplantae; phylum Streptophyta; class Magnoliopsida; order Asparagales; family Orchidaceae; genus Phalaenopsis; species Phalaenopsis equestris. The sequence goes on from NW_018228749.1 coordinate 180,376, forward strand.
TGAACAAAGAACAAAACAAAAAAACACAAGAAAATGAAAATTTTGGAAAAACATAATTTTAAAACTAAACATGATAAAAATAATTAGAAAAGAAAATAGATATGTTGAGTTGATTCTCTCAACTTCGGGGTCTCTTACTCTTTGCTCGCGCAGCACGACCATCCTTGCCTGTACTAAATCTCACAAAATCTTACACATCTTTCTCAACAACGTCAACCTTATCACATGACTCGTATCTATGGGTTCAACACCATAAACTCTTTGTAAATTTCAACTTTTATTTTTGAAACAGTCCCCAACTTCTATTTCCTCACTTCGAGTTCGGTCCCTAGCTTCTAATCCTCTTGTTGAGATTTGATCCTTAAATCTCAATTCTCATTTTAGAATCAATCTCTAACTTCTGATTTCCTCTCTTTGAGGTCAGTCTCAAAGTTCCAATCCCCTTTTTGAGATTTGATCCCTAAATTTCAATTCTCATTTTGAAATCAGACCCTAACTTTTGATTCCCTTTTTTCGAGGTTGGTCTCTAACTTCCGACCTCTTTTTGAGATTTGATCCTTAAATCTCAGTTATTGTTTCAGAATCAGTCCCTAACTTTTGATTCCCTCGCTTTGAAGTTGGTCCCTAACTTCTGATCCTCTTTTTGAGATTTGATCCCTAACTTTCAATTCTCATTCCAGAATAAATCCCTAACTTTTGATTTCCTCCTTTCAAGGCCGGTCCCTAAGTTCCGATCCTATTTTTGAGATGTGATCCTTAAATTTCAAATTTTCATTTTGGAGTTAGTCCCTAACATCTGATTCCCTAACTTTGAGATTGGTCCCTAACTTCCGATCCTCTTTTTGAGGTTTGATCCTTAAATCTTAATTCTCATTTCAGAATCAGTCGCTAACTTCTGATTCCCTCACTTCTAGGTCGGTCCCTAACTTCCAATCCTTTTTTTGAGACTGATACCTAAATTTTAATTCTTGTTTTGGGATCAGTTCCTAACTTATGGTTCCCTTCTTTTGAGGTCGGTACCTAAACTCTGACTCTCTTTTTAGAATTAATACCTAAATTTCAATTCCCACCTTGGGATCAGTACTTACATATTGATTCCCATTCTCTAAAAATACCTGAAACTTGATAACTTAAACGCACTCTCTAGTCCCCCACGAGAGTTCCTACTTCTTGACTTTGATCAAATATTTACTTGCTAATTCACGAGCATAAACAAATAGCACACACAATTCTACACCTCCTTCTAAGTTTGTTGACTTAGGAGTATGCATTAGTTTTTTTTGATTTCTTCGATCAACGCCAATATGCGTGGTGTGCTTGCCTAGCACACCCCACTTATTGGGGGTCCATTTGTTGACCTCACTTTTGATTGAGGTTTAATTTTACTTCTTTATTTGCCAAGGGTCTAGCCATAGAACTTTCTTATTGAATATTCCTAGAAAAATAAAAAAAAAACCCTCACCATTAGAAATTCTCCACTCCTCCTTGCTTAACTTAAAGCTTTACATATTGTTCCTAACCTCTAGCACTGTAGGTGGGGTCATTATGAGGGAGCTCGAGGAGAGTTCCCATAGGACTGTTGGACCTTAGAGTTTACCCTGGGTGTTTTCCTGGAGCTAAGGCACTCACTTGCACTCACCCTCACCCACAATCACTCACAACCCTAAACCCAAAAATTTCCTAGCTTTGATCCCTTGATCTTCTGGGAAACTCATGTAGATGGTCCCCTAAACCCACTAGCCCTAGGCTAGGGTTTAGATAAGACCAATACATAGAGGACCCAAATGGGGTTTCCATTAGTCCATTACTCATATATGGTGGTTAGCTCCCCAATTCTATCAAAAATATCCAACTTGGCCTTTTTCCCCTAAAATCCACCCAAATTACCTTAATACTCCTTGGAGCCCTAAATTTGGCCAAAATTCCAAAATTCACCCAAAATACTGAAAATTGTTCAAAAGTCATTTAAAATCAATTGAAAATACCCAAATTACCCAACACTACCCAAAAATGCCAATATGACCAAAATACCCCCAAAATTGCCAAAATTACAAAAATGCCCTTAGCACCCCAAACTTTTCGAAAACCTCCAAAATCACCCCAAATGTCTCCAAAACCCATTTGGAGCCCTCAATTAGACTTAATTTGACCAATTTGGTCATTTTGACCAAAATACCCCAACTTGCCTTTAAAGGCCCTATTTCCCCCAATTTCAATCCTAATCGCAAATTCACCTTCCATATGACAAATTTAAACCAAATCCAAGCTCAATTGGCCCATGATTTGAGTCCAATTTTGATCTAGATCAAACCCCCAATTTTGGCTACATGACTTAATCTCACTAAATTGAACCACATAGCTTACTCAATTTTCCATAATTTATGTTGAACTCTCTTCATAACATTCCTACACATCAAGATTGACCTTCAATTGGTCTTGGTGAGGCCTCATTTTCACTTAATTTTGAACTAGGTCAAAAATCCCCAAATTTGCCCCAAATTGGCCATATCTCCAAATTTCACCAAATTGAATGCCCTAACACCAAAATTGGCAACCAATTTATGTTACCAATTTATGTTGAAAACTCTTTGAAAACTCTTCATGAAGTTCCTATTGGCCATTTTCAATAATAAATTTGGACTTAACCCCAGCTTAGCCCAATCTAGACCCAATTCTAGCCCAACATGCCCAAAGTGACAAAAATTCCAAAATCCTTCAAATTAAACCCCAAATTGAACTCAAAATCATGTCAATACTTCACCAAAAATCTTCATTACAATCATCTACATAAAATTTATCAATAATTTAGGATAATTGACATGGCTAGCCTAATCTAAACCCAATACCTAGCCATTTTGACCCACATGAACCCATGCACCAAAATTGGTCTAGCCACCTTAAAGACACTAACTTTATGACTCCACAGCCACTAAGCTCCTTTTAAGGACCAGGCTAAACCACCCTAAATCCACCAAAGCATGCTATGGACAAATTGATCCATAAATTAAGTTATTCATTCCCTTGTTTAGGCCTTAACCACAAAATCTCCTCCATCATTGATTACAATAGAGTGTTACCCATCATTAGCCACCTCTGACCTTCCTGAGCCAAGAGATGACCACTCCTTATCCGGTCAGCCACCTTCGTGGCCGGAAAATGGTCAAACTTTGAGCCACCACCCACAAATTCATCCTAATTCAAACCTAGAGTCAAAATCAGCCCAACTACTCTTTAGAGCTTCTCTGCCCTCCACATAAGCAATATATTCCACCCACCAATTAGCCCTAGCAGCTAGTATAGGCCATTTTATTTAAATGTGACCTCCATGGCCGATAGAGAAGAGCTAAAAATTTTTAAGGAAACTCTGTCAAATTGCTTCCAGAGACTCCCTAGGGCCTCCAGAGTTCAAGCCTACCCTTTTCCCCCTATGGTTTTCTCGGTGAGAGTTCAATTTTGAGCTCAAATTTTCAGTCAAAACCAAGACATATTTCCTCACAGATCTACTCTAAAACAAACCTCAATTAATTGTGCACACACCACCCCCACAGTGAAATAAGAAAAACCCCATCAAACTCCCCTCACAGAGAGCCTCTACACTAGACTTTGATCAACACCCAAACTCAGCCTTGATTGAATTTGGTTCTAGACCTTTCACCATGACCAGAGGCTCAAACCCTAGCGTCCTTAGACCTTCATGAATGTGTCGAACACATCTAATTTAAGCTTCTCTTCTCAGATCAAAGGTATTAAACTTTCCCTCTTCCTGAGCCTATTTTGATTCTCTATGTGATTAGTGTTAGTTTAATGGCATGTTTATCATATGGACATATTTGTCACACTTAAAAGAGTCAATATGATCAAACCCCATAAGATTTGAATGAGTCTATGGGGAGATCTTCAGTTTTTAGTGTGGACAGTTCTCAAGTTAGCCTACTTGGGTACGATGACGGGGAGCTGTCCGATCATGTGTTTATCTCGTCAACAACGAGATCTTGCTGGATGAACTTTTGATGCACGAACCACATGCCACGTGGCATGCTAGAGTTGAAATCATAGCAAATGAGAGCGCTCCGTTCAGAGCTTCCTGGGATCCAATCATCGCTACATGTTTAAGTAGAAAAATAGGATATTTTTTGATTTATTCAAATGCCTAACTTTCAAAAATTCATATCTTGGTGTAGAAAAATCACAAAAATAAAATAAAAATATCTTAATGCTCAGTGAACAGAGGAGAAAAAAGTGTAAATGTTTTGAAATTTATATTACAAATATTTTATTTTTAATTAATTAAATAATGTTTTGAGTATTTTAACTCTTTATGCATGTAGACATTTCACCATAGCTTGATATTTTGGCATGTTGTTGCCTCTATCATGAGGTGTATTTGTTGATTTTTCTAAGGTCAGAGAAGATCTCTAGACAGAGATTCATATTTTTTTGATTTTATTTCTACTAATTGCATAAATTAATCATAATGTCTAGCATGTTGCTTAGAAAAATCGAAAGAAATTTTTGAAGGTTTATTGTGACCAGAGAACCCTTCGGAAAATTTTTTATGGGCCAAGTCATTAAGAACACTCTTAACTCTCATAAAATTCTAAAACATACAGAAAATAAATTAAAAAAAATAATCATCTAAATGACTTGATTTTGAAATCAGACCCTATGATTTGAAGTTCAGAGAACTCCCCATAAAATATTCAAAATATTTGAGGTTCATTTGATAACTTAACTTGATTTTCTAAGTTGAATGGAGTTTCTGACACTAAAATGATTTTTAAAAATTAAAATATAGCTCAAAAAATTATAAAAATTAGTTTTGAGACCTCTATGTGATAAGGAGAATTTTGTAAAATTAAAATTGTTATTAAAATGAAAACTTCATTTTTTAAAGCTTATTTTAATATTTAAATAAAAAAATTAATAAAAATCACAAATTTGATAAAATTCATGAAAATTTTCTCAATAGTTTCCTAAGCACATAGGAGAACTTGGAATATTTTTCCTAATTTATTTTAAGTGAAGATATTGAATTTTAAAGCTAAAAATAATTTTTAAAGGCTAAAATATGTTTTTTCTTATCCTTTCACTTATATAATTCTAGTAATTCAAAGAAAAATTGGAAAAAATGTGAAATTTGTTTCGCTAGATTCTTTGACCTCAGAGAGATTTAAAAAAAATGTAAAATTTAATTTTTCACAATTAAAATATTTTATAATTAATTAACACTCCATAACTTAAAACAATTCTATTAATTCAAATATAACTCACTAAATCAAAAAAAATTTGTCCCAATGGTTTTCTTGTTTAAGTCTACCACTAGTAAAAATTTCAAGGGATTACGATCTACCTTGGTCAAGATATCAAATTTTCTTAAAAAAAGCCTATTTTTGCATATCAATAATTATATAAATTAAATTAAAATTTAAAAAATCATATTTTCTCCTCTGATGTCTTAATTGACCCATGAGTAAGGTAGGATGAAAATTCTAAAGTCATTTGAATTAAATTTGATAAATTATGAAGTGATAGAGCTATAGGGGCAAAATTATAACTTTTAGAATTTGGCCATAATTAACATTTAGGCTTAATTCAAGAAAGGGAAATGGGCAACCTTTTGATCCTAGTTAACAAATTTGGATGACTGAAACACAAGGGGTTAATTGGTAGAAACCACTCTCATTTTTTTCCTAATTAAAGCATACATTTATAATTTCCTAAATTATTAAATTTTGGAAGTCTAGTAAATGAAACGATCCTAGATTTAAGGGTACGGTTTTGTGTGTTAATAACTCATTAATTGAATAACCCCATTTTGATGTTCAGATAACATTCAATTTTTTTTATGATGAATTATTATCATTTAAAACTTAATCTCTCTTGAAATGACGAAGACATCCACCAAGGATTTAAGGGCTTAGTAGTGACCTAAGCTAAATCTAATTTTGTTTAAATGATGATTAGAAAAGTGAATGTAACTAGAAATTTTTTTCCTAATTAAAGCATACATTTATAATTTCCTAAATTATTAAATTTTGGAAGTCTAGTAAATGAAACGATCCTAGATTTAAGGGTACGGTTTTGTGTGTTAATAACTCATTAATTGAATAACCCCATTTTGATGTTCAGATAACATTCAATTTTTTTTATGATGAATTATTATCATTTAAAACTTAATCTCTCTTGAAATGACGAAGACATCCACCAAGGATTTAAGGGCTTAGTAGTGACCTAAGCTAAATCTAATTTTGTTTAAATGATGATTAGAAAAGTGAATGTAACTAGAAATTTAACAATGCAAGCCCAAGTTAAAGCTAAAATTGGCTAAGTGTCTTAATAACATTAACTTGCCCCTCTTATGGACCTTCACCCATATAATTCTCAAATTAAATACAAGTGATAATCACTTTACTCTTACGAAAAATCAAAACGTTGATGTTCACTGAACGCTAGAAATATTTATAGGATGGATTATCAAGCAACATAATAAGTTTAAATGAGCTCGAGAATTTTCACCAGATGTTAAGTGGAAAACATTGACCTGCTTTTTCTCTTGATCTGTTGGATACCTCGAAGGTCTACTAAACTCACTACAGCTTGCTTAATAAAATCAACCTTAATCAAACCAATAAGGACTCACCAAGATATAATCTAGGAACCTTATTTCCCCACTTTATATAAAATGCCCTCAGATGCATTTTTTGAGTTTTAGTTGGAGATGACGGGAAGACCATCCAGGTACGCTTCTATTGTGATTTATTTACCTGCATTTTGGGTTTCTCGTACTTTACTTTTATAGCACGTTACTGTACTTACTCTCCTGCATGTATAACAAAAAAATGAACCTGCATGCTAAACAACGATGTCACCCTGCATGACCCCACTTTATATAAAATGCCCTCAGATGCATTTTTTGAGTTTTAGTTGGAGATGACGGGAAGACCATCCAGGTACGCTTCTATTGTGATTTATTTACCTGCATTTTGGGTTTCTCGTACTTTACTTTTATAGCACGTTACTGTACTTACTCTCCTGCATGTATAACAAAAAAATGAACCTGCATGCTAAACAACGATGTCACCCTGCATGAAAACCAAAACTGCTAGGATAACCACAATACCAAAACAAAAACAAAAATTAAAATCAACCAAGACAAAATTCAGCACCACAATATTCAAAATATAAGACAACTCAAAATTTAATCACAAATATCACAAAAAAAACAACCACAATTAAATTAAGACGTCTTTATCAGATGATCGGGAATCCCTCGGAGGAGGTAACCAACAGTTGCTAACGAGGCTTGCCACAATCTAAATAAAAGTATGGAACTCATTAAGTTGAGTTTAGTAAATTCATTTGGACTAAGTGAATCCAATAGAAAATAGTGGTACTGGAACGAGGGAACCATAAGATCTTAACTGGTGTCGCTCTAATCAACTTTAACATGCCCCATACCATTTAAGAAACTAAAACCATAGGGACATCTAATTTAACATCATAACCTGACACATTAAAAAACTTAAACTTCATGGCAAGGAGCTTGGAGCTCGCACGGTGGGCAACATGACCATCTTCAAAGGCAAAACATGTCTACATCAGCTAAACCAATTTTCTTCCATAGAATTAAACAACCAAGTAATAGGAGTACGAGGTAGTTTGCTTATGCAAAGTAAACCCTCACGTTATCTTTAGGCCTTTGTATAGCTCTTCTACACGATATAAGCCTTAACTCTCCTTAGGACTCTGAGGTTGTCGTTCATCACGACTTAAATCCTCACATCTTCTAGGCTATTTGTGTGATCGTTTCACACAAATGTATGCCCTAAAATAATAAAATTTGCAGGATGAAACATTTAAATATTTCTGCTCAAAATTGAAGTCAAACAGTAGGATAGCTTGGGAAGTCACCGAGTTTCTCCTCCGGATCTATGACACCCCCTAGTTCTTACTCCTTTAGTCTCTACAACAAAATGCTCCAAATTTGAATCATTCCCCTTTCTCACCTTTTTTCCGATCTTGTTAAATAGTTCTATTCTCTTGAACTCTTTGAAGATAATATTTCCTGATTTTTATTGAGAGTTTTCTTAGGTGACTTTGATCATTTAAGATGTACATTTAAGATATCATTTAAGATGTAATTAACTATAGGGGCTTTCCCTTATAGGAAGCTTGTCCGAGCCCAACTTAAAATGAACCCTATTTAATTCTTCAAATTAAATAAGGGAAATTGTTGCCAAATAAAACGGTTAGCAGAGAAAATGAATGTCATATATTTCTTAGTTTATTTAATCGAGCCTCATCCTCATATCTAGTGTTAATCCTTCAAGATAGATACAGGGTTTGAGGTATAGTGCTCTTTCATTTAAATTATAAAAAAATGGGGTCAATTTGATTTTATATTTTTCTAAAACTTCTATATATAGGTAAATTAAAATGTCCTTCTAAAGATGGTGACGGGATTTTGATTCCAGTGACAGACAGCTTCCAACGAGCAACTCCTCCAGCAAAAAATAGTGCCAACGACCCACAATTCTAAAAAACTAGCAAGGTGTAAATTAGGATGTTCAGTGGTGTTCCTCCAAACTGAATGTTTTGTATCATTTGGATAATAATATGTTTAAGTTAAAATAAATTGGCAGCTACAACAGGGTTTTGTATACTCCAATGAATTTCATCTGCTGTAGGATTTGCATAATCTCTTAAAGGTCTCTGATGATGTTCATTTTCATTTCCAACATTGTTTAAACTGCAAGCCATTCTGCTAAACTGATCATTTTCTTTTTGTTGTTTTCCAATTTTTCTAACAGTTCTTTCAAACTAATAATCATAAGTTACTTAAGTTTCAAATCTTACACTACGCATAAATTGAATAAAGCAAGTAATTAAAAATAAGCAAACACACTAAAATAAGAAAAGTTTTGGATTAAACTACAAACACTCTTTTTTTACATTTTTAGATTTTAAATAAAATACTAATATTTTCCGTTACTTCCCCGACAACGGTGCCCAAAACTTGATGTGAAGATTTGTATATGCAAATATTTATGAAGATGACACCACTTAACGACGCCAAAAACCTAATGCAAGCAGATATATAATATATATGCAATATACTCTTAGTAAAAATAATTTTTATAAAAAAAATTTATCTTCTAAAACTCTTTTTAAAATTTCCAGATCTCTGTTAATATTAACGTAAGTATACATATCGCTCAAGTAACAAAGGGCTCTATTGGAGTCCTAAATATCGATCCCTTAACGAAGTTGGAAAATCCCTAAAGTAAATTATGAAGATTATTTTATAACAAATACAAAAATAAAAGTAAAGTGCAAAATTTGAAAATTAACTACTCAGGTGAATGCTAATTAAGCTAATCAGGTGAATGCTAATTAAAATGCAAATGTAAGACTTTAAAAATTAAACTAAACTAAATGCTAAACATTCAATAGTAAATATTGTGAAAATTAAATAAAGTTTATGTTGATATGATGGAAAGTTCAAATTTAAGAAAGCATCCTTCCTCTTTATAATGAATATATGGAATGTGAAGAAATTGAAATTATTTGAAAATATATTTTAGAATTGTTTTGTGCCAAATTGGAGCAGTTTTATTTTTTACCCTATTCCGAGTGTTATAAGAAAAATTCATTAATCCAGAGTTTAGTCTGTAACTCCGTGGTTAGAATAGGAGAATACTGACTGCCACTCCAGAGCTCCCATTACTCGTTCCCCTGAGGGCTGACAATCTTGCTATAGTTTCCAATCAACTGAACCAAATTGAGGTTTTTAATGTATCACCTTAAAATCTCCAATTCTGCATCTAATAAAATTATATTTCCTTATTTATTTGTACCCAATCTCATGGTTGACATACTCTCTCATGATATTAAATTTGATTCTCCCCATCTTGTAAAAATAATATCTCATTTAAGAACATATGTTTCTCAACAAGTTATAACATTTCAATTGGCCAGATGCAAAAGTAAATAAAGATCGGAGTTCAAATCACACAAATTATTATCATTTAAAATCGTAGAAAATAAAATTTATTCTTCATATTCTTCACAAAACCATATCAAACCATATCTTCAAAGTAGGGAGAAGGATAAAGAAGACTATTGAGAATTCATGAGATAGAAATGACAAAATATGGATTTCATATATAAAAATAAGTTTAAAAAACAAAAGAAATAAAAATATAACTTATCTCACAATCCTTCCCATGAAATTCCCTATTAGTTCTCTCCAAGTCTTTTTCTCTTTACAATCTCTCTCAATTCTCTCTTAAAAATGTAATGAAGAAGAAATCTCTCATCTTCCCTCTTCACTTACAACCCTAGAAGAAAATCTCCTCTTCTCTCTCTCTCTCTAACTCACGCCACTTCCTCTCTCTCTCCCTCTTATCACACACACAAATAAGAAGACCTCTTCTTTTATTGCCTGCTTCCTTTGGAAAAAAACTCAAAATTCCATCCAAAACTTCCTCTAAAAGTCAACTCTTTGGAATTCAAAAGATGTGTCAGTTGATCCATGAGTCATATCCCTTCGTAAAAGAAACTTATAAAGTGTTTAGATGCATTAAATTACTCCAAGAGGTGCATAGAACAAGTGTTCTTTTGAAATTCACACAAAAATTCATCTCGAATTGCCTTAATTTGAAAAAGTCATCCCTGACGCATGATGCACCGATCTGGAGGATCATGCACAAACTCTCTGGATTTTGGCACATTATGCGCAAATCTGGCGCATGATGCGCTAGAATCCAAAATTGGCTCTTTTTGCTCCAAATTTTAACCTTCTTTCCATTTTTTCTCCAAATGCCTAAAAAAGATATACCTACAACAAAAAACAAAACTACCCTTTTTTAAAGTGAAATATCACCAAAAATAAGCTTAAAATAGGTACTTAATACAGTATATTCTTTTTGTGTATCATCGGGTCTATTCCATGTTTATGGACTGTGACCTCCGGTGCTAAACCAGGCATCTCATTGTAGCTCTAAGTTAAGAAGTCTCTAAATTTTGACAATAACTTGATTAAATCTGAATAATCATCAATAGACAGTAGGGAGCTGATAAAAGGGGGTCTAAGGTCATCTTCAATCCTTAGATTCATTTATTTCACTCATAAAATTTCACTTGATTTCTTCTTCAAATTATGGAGGAGCATTTTCTATTCTAGATTCTTTGGAATTATCTTCTGCTTCAAAGTACTTTTCCTCTAACTCAACAGTAACAACCAAGAGAAATTCAATATCATCAACCAGCCCTACCGTGCGGCATCAAACAACTTCTTTCAAGTTGAAAGATACTTTTTTGGTTTACCATAGTTCCTTTAAGAGGTACATCCTATCTTTAGATAATTGATTTGGCACAAAACCATGTTGAACAAGTTTTTGAACAAAGGGAATGCAATATCCAACATGCAATTCCATTAATTAATTAGAAGTTTTTTCATCTAGTTTCACATTGAATTTAGAACAAGAAGAAGAGGAGCCATTGTAGAATTTCATTTGTTTCATGCCTACACTACATACTTCCTTGACCACCAAACCCTCAACATTTTTAAACTGAATTGAGGTTAAGGACATTGTTTGTACATAGGGGTTGATCCTATCATACATTAACTTATAATCGTTCTTCTCTTCCTCTTCAAAAAGGATCTCAATTTGAGGTGTCCTTTGGTTTATTATCATTGCCTTCTTCTCAGTGTTATCCTCCTCAGAGCTCTCTTCCAAGTCAATGTTGATAGTTGAACTCTGTTCAACAATCCTTCTAATACTTCCTCAACCTCCTAGACCTTAATCTCTAATGCAAGGGATAAAAAAGTTCCTACCCTCTCGTTGTAAAGGAATAGTTGCAGATCATTACACTGGAACTCGATGGTCCGGTCGTACTTTTGTAATCTTTTAGAATCTTTAATCTTTTTGGCATGGTGTCTCTGGAGAAAATTGTCTTCTTCAGGGGAACATAGTTGACAACATCTTCATGAATTCCTATCTCGTGTACTGAAATTAGTTGCAGATCCCCTTTGATGCACTACTCTTATCCTTATTCATAGTATTTTTTGCACTGCTATGGAGATAAAGGAACTATCTTGTACTTATGAATCCAAGACTAACCCAGTAGAGCATTAAAAAAAGTTTCTAACATAGTTATGTGGAACTTTGCAGTTATTACTAGATTCTTGATCCTTGTTGATAATGTTATAGCTCCAATAGCTCTTTCTCCCTTTTTATTGAATCTTATCAACATCATTTTATCGGTTATAAGCCTGTGAATGTCAATATTTAGGTAAGCTAATGTTTGTAGGTTCATTACACTAAGTTGTGGTCCTTAATCCACTAACACCTTGAAGAGAGTGAATCTTTCCATTTTGGCTGAAATGTATTAAAGTCCACTGTAATCTATAGTACCTAGCAACAATTCCTCATCCATTTAGGTCACACAAGATCGTTCCTTTAACAAACAAACCTCAATTAAGGAACTTCTGGCCAATTGAGCTAAGCAATTATAAGGATCAAGTATGACCATAATCAAAGCTTCTCTAATCTCCTTTGATAGAATCAGAGCATCACAAATGCCTAGTTTTTCTGGTAACTTCCCAAGATGAGCTGGTACGTTGTAATTTGATCTGTTATTATTTCCTCCAATTTCTTTCTAGGTAGAGGTTTCTTCTATTGGTTGAATTGGCTCTTCTTGAATGGTTATCTGCTTTTCTTTATCCTTAGGAGTTATTCTTGTTAGTAACACTTTGTCTCTTCTTAAGTTTACTTCTGTTATGTTTTCCACCTCATAGACTGGACATAGATACTTCTCTTATGGTGTAATGATTTATTCTTTTATATTTGCTTTTGAATTTGAGAGTTTCAAGTCAACTGCGATTGATATTCCTTGTAATTTGAGAACAAATTCCTTGCTTCCAGATTTATCGCATCCCATATCTTTAACGTATTCATTGGCCATATTGATGAGTGTTTTTGGGTTTTGTTTGATTTGAGGAATATGATAGGAATTGCAATTTGAATTAAATTGCTTGTTAATTACATAATTACAAGAAATAGTGAAAACGTAGCTAAAATCATAACTCTTGGCATTATAGGCTCTTGGAGGAATAGAAAGATAATCATTCAGAGTTAGCGGTTAAATGGATTTCTCCCCTAAAGCTAAAACAACCAATTAAGAATATGTAGCCTCTACTCAAAGCTTTGCGCTATCCATCTTTTCTTCTTTCTCAGTCTCCTTCTCTTCTCTGGTTGCTATGGCATTTCTGGCATAATCAATAACACTTATTTTGCATACTTCTAGTCCGAAATTGAGACTTGCATTGAAGCAATCTGAATATGATCTAATATATTCTTGGAAGATCTACTGCAAATTGTACTCAATCCATAATCAATTTTGTATGGATCAAATAGAAAAAAATGGATCAGTCAAAGTCTTATTGATAGAAACATTTTCAAGTTCTTTGTAATATTCCTTTAGAATGATTATGTTCTCATTATGAAGTTCCTTTTGAGCCAATCCTTTAAGATGAAGTAATCCTCTATGGCATGCCTGAGTAGCCTATAGTACGAGCAATATGTGGGTTGATCTTTTTTATCAACTTCATCTAGCTTCTATGGTTCTGACAATTTTAACTCAGACTTCTTAATCAAACTTTGAAACATCTTTGCCACTACCTCATCTTTATAGAAATATATTTTATTAAACTGATTAGTCATTGATGGATTACCTTCATCTATTCGATAAGGTTTTTTCTGGAACTATCTATGATTGTATTGTTGGCTGTTCTGTAGGGCATGCTATTGGAAATATGGTAGGTTATACTATTATGGGCACTGGTAAGTCTTTTGAGGCTTGCCAACTTGAATCTGTATTGGCTGCTTGGCTATGACTACTGCAGCCACTTTTTCAAACTTCTTCTCAAATCCTTTCACTTGGTTTAGCATATCGGCTTTCTGAGGAAATCCAAGTTTTTTAGAAACCTCTTGCAAACTAACAAGTTTGTTGAGTAGCTTCCAAAAAATATTAACCTTAAATCCTTTTACTAATAAGGCTACTAGATCTTGGAAGCTCTTAAGCAAGATCTCAATTGGATGTTGTTCATGTAACTATGGCTTGCACTTCATGCCCAGATTTCTCCAATGAATTATATACTCGACATGATTTTGGCTGGCTTTTGTCACTCTACCACATGATCACCTATAGTGATGTGGTGTTGAGCTCCAAAAAACCTCTTGCTAAACAAGTTTTCCAATTCTTTGAATGTCATAACAATGAGGTTAGATAACTTGGCATATCACTTGATGGAAACTCTTGAAAGACTGCTAATAAACTAGCATAATAGTAATATTTCATTACCCCCTACATTATAACAGCTTGCTCTAAAGTGTGCAACATGTTGTATACGGTTCTAAGTCCAATCAAAAGTTTTAAATGCTGACGACATAAAGCCCTTTGGATATTATACAACATCAAATTCCTCTAGGAAGGGTCTACCCTTTAGATTTTATGCCCCTCTTTTGGAATGGGCTTAGGCCTACTTCACTTATTGCTCTCCAAACTTCTTAGTTTCATTTTTTGGTATCATTTTCTGGAAAAGATCCATTATTGCTTATTCATATGTGCTGGCACAATTATGTTCTTTCTTTTCATCTGTGATGTCTATAATCTCTGGCTGGTTCACTTTTTAAGATGTTATCTTTAGTGACTGAGGTTGACATTTAAGTGTGGCCATAACTACCATCATTATTTCCATCTTCTTCTCTATCTGACTTATCTACTCATCTCTTTGTTGGATGACCCTTTGCAACTCATTAGTGGCAGTCTCCTCAGTAGGCAACAGAGCATCGTCCAGTGATGAATAGGCTCTAGTCTCAACAATGAGTATTTTTGTAAAATCTTCATCTATGTAATTTAACAGGGCATAATCTTCATCATGTACATCTCTTCATTACTCTTTTGATAATTCTATAATATCAGCCCTTAATTTTTCAAACACAAACTCGATTGATTTTCCATTCACCATCTTGAGATCAATCGGAGGCTTCTAGTAAATATCCTTCCTTGTGTTAGGCTCTAGTGTGACAATGAAAATCAGTGTTTCAAACACAGAAACCATTTTAGGATGACATTTTCTCAAATTTTCTTAAAGTTTTGGATTGGAGACTCTAGGTCACCACCTCTTCCCCATTGGAATTGATTTTTGGAGATGGGGTGTCTCATTAGTGACATCAATATGGTGGGGAGAAGGGTGTCCCCTTATGTGTGAACCAAATATGGTAGCAAAATATCCCTTAACATCACAAATGTTTGGGGGTTTTTCACATACAGTGGCGGATGGCACTCTTGGCCCCAAGCAAGACTTGACTGACTTGTGCCTCATAATAGCTGCATTGGTGATGGTAGTTAGTAGCGGTAACCAAGCTACTTCCTTGAGAAAGTTTAGTAAGAATATAAGGTGGTGATGCTTCTTTGTTCATTAGTCTTACAGAATCATCTTCTCTTAAAATCTCAGTTTTCATCTCTGGATATACAACACATCCTTGTTTCTCTAAAATATCAACAACAGAAAAACACACTTTTTTGGTCAAAATCTCAAAAACTGAGTGAGCTCAAGTATGGGGAGGGGACTTCTCCCTCTTTTACTTAGACCAGGAGATGGCATTGGTAATGCTACAGTAATCTGGAAAATGCCCCTACTCTCCATCTATAGTAGTCAGTGGGTGAAACCTACTCCCCCATGAAGGGGTGAGGGCTCAACCCTATCTCCTCTGGAAGAGGGGTTGTCTCTATGGCAACCAACTTTTTAGCTTTCGCTTTCTTGGCTTTCAATTCTCTCTACTTTAGATTCCTTCTCTAAGATCATATTAGGGGCATGGAATCCATTTCTCTCTACTTCTGATTCCCTTTAGTTGTGGGTGGGGAAACGAGTGTAGAAATAATGAATACAATTGTTGAGACTCGTGGCAATCCTCTTCTCTGGAATGGTGGGACCGATGGGGGCAGGAAAACAGACTTGGTAGCCACCAGTCTTGGGGTTCTTAAGTGAAGGGGAATCCTATTTTCCTTTCAATTTTAACTCAGTTGTAGGTTCTTCTGCCACTAGAGTGGCTGTTTTTATAATAGCATATGATGATTTCCAGAGTATGACTTTGACTTCATTAAAAATAGTTCCAAACTTACTTAACAAACCCTGGTAGAGGGCATCATTGTCATGTGGCAAGTTTCCATCAAACAAGATGATCAGCTTTGGTTATGACATTGCGACTACCTTTTGAAAATTTCTTAGTGTTAACAGTATACTAGGCTTTAAAATTTCAACATGAGTACTGAAATTAGTGAAATCATTATGTGAACAAGGCATTCTTTCCAGATTTAATCACATGTATTTTATTTTGTTTTAAAGTTTGTGTTTTATCTTATGCTTGGATGGAAATTTTGTTGTGTTTTTATTTTAGGATTTTCTCCTTTAATTTTTTTTGTTTTATTCTGAGGCTATTTTTATTTTTGAGTTGATTTTAATGGTGATGTTATTTTAATTTAATGATTTGAAGATGTATTTCAAATTTTGGTGAACTTTAGTTTTTTTATGTGTTTGAAGTTTTAAATACAAGATTATGAGAATGAAATTTCTAGCATAGCTTATTTGTGACAAGCCAAACTCGATAAGGAGACAAAGTAAAAATGATGCATAGAACTCATTCTAAAATTTAGAGAGGGGTCAGCTTCTCATCAAACTTTCTTTGATAAGCTTCACTCACCACTCCTAACCTACCACATATATTAGGGTTCAACCTACACTAAACAATAGTGATTCTAGAACCCCTCTATTTATGTGTGGTTAAACAGATGGCTCTTAAATCTAGAAATGAGTTGACCATGTCCACTAAAGTATAAAAATAAGTGAATCATGTCAGCAAAAGAATTGTAGTTTGGTCTATGAGGGACATGGACACACTACTGATTTATGAAAACAAAACATCCTGATAGAAAATGGAGAGACTAATTAGTCCCCAGGGAAATCATCAGAATCAGTTAGCCATCAAATGAGAATCTATCAGTTGCATTTAAAAAAAAATTAATTTTAAAATAGTATTTTTATTTTAAAAATTAACACAAAATAGATGTCATATGTTTAATAGTTTAGTTAGTTGAGTGCAATACCAAAAGTAATACACTACCCCGAGAGATGGACATATCACATATTAGTAGACACAACCACTTAAACTAAGAAATTTATGATATCCTTCTAGTATGCAAACCTTTTATGTGATTAATAGATTGCCCAACCTAATATTGATGATTATATTAAGTTTATGCTGCTTGGTTTCATTAATTCCTTATGAGGGCAAGCCCCTATAGTTAATTACATTTTAAATGAGCTAAGTAACTTAAGAAAGTTCTCAATAATTATTAGGTGTTTTGTATTCGATAAATCAAGGTTGAGTTTTCAAGTTTGGACATGGAAAACTCTGGTGGGTTTGGCTAAAAATAGGAATAGTTATTTTGGAGTCAATGGAGTGAAAAGTTGGGGATGTCGTAGATCTTGAGACAAACCTCAATGACGTATTAAACTATTTTAATATTAAGCTTTACATTTTGAAAATGAAGTTATTTTAAATATTTCAATCGTGCAAGTTATTTAAAGTTTAGGGCATACATTTGCACAACATCTGATCGTGCAAATATCCTATGAAGATAGGAGGATTTATGTCATACCAAATGACAACCTCGGAATCCTAAAAAGGTTAGGACTTATACTACACAACATGATTTTGCTAAGGATTAAGAAAAAGTGAGGATTTATGTCACAATAAATGAAAAACCTCAAAGTCCCATGTTTTTTTTATTTTTAAGACAAAGGAATGTTTTTCTAAATTAGATCTACATCATTATTGATCCTCGATGTTCCTCTAAAATTGTCCTCCATCTGCTTGCAGCTTGCTCCGAGCATTTTGCTATGATAATTATAGGTTTAGGGTTTGAATGTGAACATGCAATTGTTGAGTCATGGTTTCCCGCAGGTTTCCACCTAGCATATTTTTTACTTTTATCTACCCATGGGGCTTTTGCAATTTCATTACATTAAACATGCTATAGAAGTACAATAAAGTGCTACATAAAGTAATAAAGACATGTATACCGAAGATTCTTACTGTTACTAAAAGGATAGTACATTAATCATGTCATAGTAATGTGTCGGAAATCAAAGAGAACCAAAGGAAAATACGAGCGAGTAAAACAAAACATGACGCAACAAACAAAAGACTCAGGATTAATGTAAAAGTTTAAGTTTTGGGGAAGCTTAAAGTTGGGACCGATGACCCTGACAATTCTTCCCGATAGACTCGGTAAGCAACATTAAGAATCATGTATGCGAGACCCAATATAAGGTAAAAGGCTACCAACCAAAACATCAAAGAAAGGGAAATCCCCAACCTAGTTTGTATGACTCACACATGAACTTATTTCAAGCAATATTTTAAAACTTAAATTTTAATTTATCATGCAAAAGTAGCTTGGGATTGTAATAACTTTTGGTAAACAAAATATAATTTACATTCAAAACGTAAATTTTAACATTATGTATGTGTAATTTAAAAATTTAACTCTTCATGAGTAAGTAACACTGATAAGCTAAGACTAACAACTACTTATGAGAGCAAGTTTACTGCGTACTAAATGTTAGGGAGTAGTAATGCTAATCCTTAAACCTTTCACAGGTTCAAGATATATAGTACTCCTCACATACCTTGATGCAGTTCTTATCATCGGTCTTACAACCACAACTTTCAAACTTACACCAGTTTAATGATCCATATGTGGCATTTTAATTATCTCCAAAAACCCACAAGTGCTTAGCCACTTTATCCAACGTGCATACACTAGAGCACTGGATTTTAATATTAGATAAGTTACAAGGAGGATTTTCATTGATGTCTTAATTAGTTGGGTACCACATCATATCTTGGTGGGTCCCTAAGATTGTTAAGATGAAATTCTTCAAAAAATCACAGTAAATCCATATGTTTTGAGAAACATTCAAATCTTGCTAAAGTGTCTAAAGAATAACTTTGGACATCCTCAAACTCTCTTTGATCATTTCAAGTTCATTATGGTTCTACTACGTTGTTAATTTGATCATTCTAAGTTACGTTAAAGTTTTATTATGATGATTTAAAACTACGCTTAATTTTCATATTTTAAATAATCCCATGAGCTTGGTGCAAATGATTGATTTCCTTATCTAATTAAGAATTACGTGGATGAACTGTTTAGGGGCATATTTATTATGCTTGAAGAAATTTTGCATTCTTACTCCTCGATTGAGTTAGAGATTGTAGTTTTTGAATGTTTGAGTTCACTTATGATTGTAATTCATTCATTTACTAACCCTCAAGTGATTTTAGATCAAACCTAGTTGATTGCTAAGCTCTTAGGGTTTAAGGATAAATTGACAATATTGAAAAAGTTCTATAATGGGGGTGATCTTTGATGAAAATGATAAGATTTTGTTCAACCAATAATTGGGGGGGGGGGGGGGGGGGGTGAGGGTGGTGGGTGGGGGGTTCATTTTAATGAGTTGTAAATTTTATGAGTCAAATCTCCTCACTTTGAATCATTCAATTTTATATTTCTTCAAATTCACAAATATTCAATTAATTATAATTTTGGCCTTTTGTAGAAAATGTTGTGAATGGTCGCTACCCTATTTCTCCCTTTATTCACAATCCTAATAAAATCAATCTCTATAATTTAATCATTTACCTCCAATTTAATCCTATATGTGTCGACCTCACTTTTGGTTGAGGTTTAGTTTTTCCTCTTTAGTAGCCTAAGGTCTAGCCATAGGACTTCTTTATTGACTATTCTTAGAAAATTAGATAAGGAACCCTCACCATTAGAAATTCTACACTCTTCTTTCCTAAACTTGAAGTTCCACATATTGGTCCTAACCTCTAGCACGTAGTAGGTGGTATCATTTTGTTGGAGCTCAAGAAGAGTCCCAATAGGACTGCTAGACCTTAGGGTTGATCCTGGGTTATGTTCTAGTGCTTAAAGTACATATTTGCACTCACAAACACTCACAATCCTAAACTTAAACTTCTAGGCTTCGGTCTCTTGATACTTTTGGGAGACTCATGTAGGTGGTCCCCTAAACCCACTAGCCCTAGGCTAGGGTTTAGCTAAGACCACTACATAGAGGACCCAAAATGGGTTTGAGGACCCAAAATGAGGTTTCCATTGGTCCATGGCTTATTGATGGTGGTTAGCACTCAAACTCTACCAAGTTGCCCAACCTAGCCTTTTGCCCCTAAACTCCCCCAAATTACCTAGATACCCTTGGGACCCTAAATTTGGACAAAATTCCCAAATTTAACTAAAATATCCAAATTGGTTCAAAAATCATTTTGAACGCCTTGAAAACACAGAAACTACCCAAAATCACCAAAAATTGGCTAAATTACCAAAATATACCTCCTTAGCCCAAAATTACAAAAATTCCAAAAAAATCTCAAAAATTCCCAAAACCTCCCAAATATTTCTAATTTCATTTTCCTTAACAACCACATGACCCAATTTGGCCAATTTGACCATCTTTAACCAAAACCCCTCAAATTGCCCTTTAAAGGCCAATATTTTCCCCAAATCACCTCAAATGTTTATCAAATTTATCTCAATTTACACCAATTTCAATTATAAACTCAAATTAACTCTTCATATGACAAATATAAACCAAATCAAAGCCCAATTGGTCCATGATTTGAACCCAATTTTGATTTAGATCAAAACCCCAAATTTGGCCCCATGACTTGGTTCCCCCAAATTAAACCAAGGGCCTACTCAACTTACCACAATTTGTGTTGAAAAACCTCAATAATATTCCCATACATCAAACTTGACCTTCAATTTGCCTTGGTGAGGTCTCAATTTCATTTGATTTTAACCTAAGTCCAAAAAGCCCCAAATTTACCACAAATTGGCTATGTCTCAAAATCTCACCAAATTGATAGCCTTAGCCTCAAAATTTCCACTCTATTCCTTCATGAAAGATCTTCAAAACATCTCCCTTGCTCATTCGGACCATTAAATTTGGATTTTTCTCAAGGCTAACCCAACTTAGACCCAAGTTTAGCCAAACATTCCCAAGTTGACCAAATTTAAAAAATTCTCCAAATTGGCCATCCAATTGAACTTAAAATCACTTCAACCCTTCACCAAAAATCTTCATGACAATCATCTACACAATTTTGATCAATAAATTGGGCCAATTTACATGTTTAGCTAGCCCAAACCCAAGCTTTTATCACTTGAACCCACATTGAACTCATGAACTAAAGATGGCCTAACTACCCCAAAGTTACCAAATTAATGACTCCACAGCCATTATTTGGACCCTATTGGCCAGCTTAAACCTTTTAAAACCACCTAAACTAATCCATGGACCAAAGTTCCCTTAAATTAAGGGATTTCATTCCATATTTGGTTATGCTAAAGATATTTTTGCCAAAATAAAGCCTAAACACAATAAATTGTTGTGACATATTCCTCTGGGTTCCATGAGCTCCTAGCCACCTCCTTCTGGCTGGTCGGGCGGCCTAGTGGCCGGAAAATGGTCAAATTAAGAGCAACCACCATGTGATTAAACCTAATTTAAACCTAGAGGCCACCTCATCGAAATTAAATGTTGGAGCCTCTCTGCCCTCCACCTAGGCAGCACATTTCACCCCCCAATTAGCCATGGCAGCAAGCCTTAAGCCATTTTGTATAAGAGCTCCCCTCCACGACCATGGAGGTAGTGCTAAAACTTCCTCTAAGAGACTTCCTTAAATTGATCCCAAAGCCTCTTTGAGACCTCCTAAGTGCAATCCAACCACCACATTGCCCTGAATCCCCTTACTGGAGCTCAATTTTAAGCTTAAATCTTTGCCTAAAACCAGGATAGTTCTCATTACACTCCTACACTCCAAAAAATCAGATTAAACTCACCCACGACTTCACCACAGTGAAATAAGGAAAAGCCCCATCAAATTCTCCTTCTATAGAACCCCTAGCATAGCTCTAGACCAACACCTGAAATCGGGCTTGGTCAAATTTCTACATAGTCTTTGCACCACAGCCAGAGGCTTAATCCCTAGCCTCCTTGGATCCCAACAAACATGCCGAGCACCTCAGATTGAAGTTTCACTTCTCAGAGCCAAGGCATTGAACTTCTCCTCCTACCAAGCCTATTTTGATTCTTCAATTGATTTGGCTTAATTTAATTGCATGATTACCTTATGGATATGTTCATCTCACCTCGACGAGTCCATAGGATGAAACCCAAAGTGATTTCGTTGAGTCTAGGCTGAGACCTTAGGGTTTTAGTGTGGACGGTCACGGGATCACACTATTAGAGATGATGACGGGGAGCCGTCCGATCGCCCGTGTATCAAATGGGATGGATGGAGGAGATCTAGCCGGACAGCGCTTCCTTACATGAATAGCGGGTCGAGTCAGCATCTACGTGGATTGAGGCATCCAACCAGTGCGTGTAATGCGTTCCTTCGGAGTTGCTTAGGATCCAGTCAGTGCCGTGCGTTTAAATAGAAAAATAGGGATTTTCTTAATTTATTAAATATCCCTAACTTTAAAAATTCATATTTTTGTGTAGAAAAATCATAAAAATAAAATAAAAACACCCTCTTGCTCAGTGAACAGAGGAGAACATTGTTGAAATGATTTGGAGTCCATTTGATCTATATTTGATTTTTTAATTAATTAAACACTAATTTGAATGTTCTAATTCTCCATGCATGTACTAATATCACCATGGCTTTAAATTTTAGCAGATTGTTTCCTCTATTTTAGGGAACATCCTTTGATTTTTCCAAAGTTAGAGGAGGTCCCTAGACAGAGATCCATATTTTTCAAGTTTATGTCTATTATTTGCATAAATTAATCATGATAATAAGCATGTTGCTCAGAAAATTCCAAGAAAATTTTGGAAGCTTCATTATGACTTAAGGACCCCTTGGAAATAATTTCATGAGTTAAGTCATTAAGAATACACTTAATCTTCACTAACCCTAAAATACAAAAATAATTAACTTTACATAACATAGACATCTAAATAATTTAATTTTTTATCTCCACTATTGCTTAGGATCCAAAGAACTCACCATAAAAATGTCAAAGTATTTTGAGTTCATTTGGTAACTTAAGTTAATTTTTTTAAAGATAAATATCATTTTAGCACTTAAATGATTTTTGAAAATCAAAATATAACTTAAAAATTTTTAAAAACTTATTTTTTTGAGTTCTTTATGATTAGAGGTATTTTCTAAAAATAAACTGGTATTTAAAATAAAAACTTGATTTTTAGCCTATTTTTAAATATTTAAATAATTAAAAATCCATAAAAATCACAAAAATAATAAAATTCATGAAAATGTTATAAATTGCTTCCTAAGCACTTCGGAATAATTGGGATATTTTTCCTAATTTTCTAAATAAAGATATTGAATTTTGAAGCTTAAAATAATTTTTAAAGGCTAAAATTTGATTTTTACTAAAATAATTTCAATAATTCAAGGAAAAAATTAAAAAATGTGAAATTTATTTGTTTGTCTCCTTGACATTAGAGAGATTTAATAAAAATAAAAAACTTATTTTTCCGCATTTAAAATATTTTATAATTAATAAACACCCCAGAACATAAAATAATCTTAAAATTCAAATAAAATTCAAAAAAAACATGAAATTTGGTCTAAAGGCTTCCCTGGTCTAAGACTACCTCCAATAAAAATTTTAAGGGATTAAGATTTACCTTGGTCAAGTTAGGAATTTTCTTTGAAAAATCCTATTTTTGCATTAAAAATAATTATATAGATAAATTAAATTTTGAAAAATCACACTTTCTCCTCTCATATCTCAATTGACCCATGAGTGAGGTAGGATAAAATTTTCAAAGCCATTTGGATTAAATATTATGAACTATGAAGTGATTGAGCCTTAGGGGCTTAGTAGTGACTTAGGCTAAATCAAGTTTTATATAAATAAGGATTAGAAAGGTAAAAATCATTAAAACATCTTTAAAACACTACAGGCCCAAGTCAAAATTTTGCTAAGTCTCTTAAACTTGCCTCTTTAAGGGTCTTCACCAACATAATTCTTAAATTGAACTACGAGTGATAACTACCCTATTCTTATGGATAATTGAGACATCAATGCTCACTAAGCACTAAAGGTGTTTACAGGATGATTTATTAAGCAACATAATAAGTTTAAAAGATCTTGGGATTTTCCACCAGGCAGCGAGAGAGTAGCACGGACCAGCTTCTTTCTCTAGATTTGTTGGATACCTTGGAGATCTACTAAACTTAATATGTTTTTCTTGACAAATATCATCCTTAATCAAAGTAATAAGAACCCACCAAGAAGTGACCTAGGGTTAGGTAGGTCGCCAAAATTTTACTTTCCTGTTTCATATGAAAAGCCTTAACATGGATTTTAAGTTTCAGGTGGTGGAACAAGAAGACTCGCCAGCTACACTTTTATAGTTTACAACATTGTCTTTATTGTACTTTCATGCTATAATTTTATGCTTATACAAATTTGCATGCTAAACAATGATGTCACTCTGCATGAAAACCAAAACTATCAGGATAGCCACAAATCCTAAACTAAAACTAAAACTAAAATCAACCAAGATAAAATTCACCTCCACAACATTCAAAATATAAAACAAATCAAAATTTAATCATAAACATCATACAAAACTACAATTGCAACTAAATTAATACGTCTCTATCAGATGATCGGGAATCCCTCGGAGGAGGTAACCTATGGTTGCTAACAAGAATTCCCACGATCTAGATGAAATTATGGAACTCATTAAGTTGAGTTTATTAAGTTCATTTGAACTAAGTGAAGTGAATCCAATAGAAAAATCCAATAGAAAATAGTGGTTCCGAAATGAGGGAATCGCAGGATCCTAACTAGTGTCACTCTAATCAACTTTAACATGCCCCCATAAAATTTAAATAACTTCAACCATAGAGCCACTTGATTTGACATCATAACTTGGCACACTAGAAAATTCAAACTCGTTTCGGCAAAGAGCTTGGAGCTAACATGGTGGGCAGCACGACCAACTTCAACAGCAAAACCTGTCTTCCCCAACTCAACCAGTCTTCCTTCCTTAGACTTAAACAACAAAGCCATAAGACTTCAAGGTTGCTTTCTTATGCAATGTAAAACCTCACCTTATCTTTAGGCCTTTGTATAGCCCTGCTATACAATATAAGCCCTAAATCGTCTTAAGATTTCGAGGTTATCATTTGTCACGACCTAAATCCTCACATCTTTCAGGCTATTTGTGTGATCATTTCACACGAATGTAAGCCCTAAAAAATAAAATTGACAGGATTAAACACTTAAATATTTATCCTCAGAAATGAAGCCAAAAATTAGGATAGCTTGGGAAGTCACCAGGGTTCTCCTCTAGATCCATGACATCCCGTAGTTCTTCCTTTTTTGGACTCTGCAACAAAATGTTCTATATTTGAGCCAATCCCCTTTCACACCTTTTCATCTGATCTCATTGAAAAGTCTTACCCTTTGAAACTCCTTGAAGATAATATTTCATGATTTTTATCGAGAGTCTTCTTAGGTGACTTTGGTCATTTAAGATCTTTAAGATATATATAACTATAGGGGCTTGCCTTTATAGGAAGCATGTCCGAACCCAGCTTAATATAAACCCTATTTAATTCTTTATATTAAATAGGGGAACTTGTAGGCAAATACAAAGGTTTCACAGACCAAACAGATGTCATACATTCCTTAGTTTATTTGATCGAGTCTCATTCTCAAGTCTTATGTTTATCCTTCGGGATAGATACAGGATTTGAGGTATAGTGCTCTTTCATTTAAACTATGAAAAATATGGGGTCTGTTTGATTTCATATTTTTCTAAACTAAATATATATGTAAATTAAAACATCCTTCCGAAGCGGGCGATGATATTTCAATTTCGGTAACCGACAGCTTCTTACGGGCACTCCTCCAACCAAAAATAGCACCGATAATATGTTAAAATGAAAAATTCCAAAAATACAACTTTACCCCAATTGTTTAAACACTCTAACTGTCATGTTTTATTTCAAATAGTCATGAAACTTCACTGACCTCATATTCATGAGTTAATTGGAACATCTAAGGAGGAATTATATTTTTATAATATTTATTTATTTCCTTAGAATTATTTTAGTCAACAGTTATGAATTTACCATGTTAATTAGTTTACTTAACCAAAATAACTTCCCTTAACTGATAAGCTCAGATAACTTGAATTTACATTATTTTTATTTTTTATAATTATTTTGATTGAAATAAAGGTAATTAGCGTAAACAATTAGATTTTTTAATTCTAGGGGTGTTTCCTAACTTTAGAAAAATCAGGGAAGATCACTAGGTTTATGTAGAATTAGCCCTCAAATTTTTATGTATGTTTGATGAATATTAAATTATTTATGAATTAACTAAACTTTGAATTTTTTAATTAATTAATAACTACATATTAAAAATAATTTTTTTTTAATTTTTGGTCCACATTATTCTCCCATATTCACTAAGCTCATGGGTATTTTTATTTTATTTTTGTGATTTTTCTACACAATATATGATTTTTGAAGTTTTATAGCATTTTCTATAATTAATTAACTCGAAACCCCTAATTTCCTACTTATCCAGGTCGGTGCTACCTTATTCTAGGAAGATCTGCAGCTCCATGATGCGCTCCATCATATGATGTGCTTTCCACCTCGTCTACCTCATCAGTACTTGGTTTCGTCTTTACAAAACCCTAAAATAATGTAAATTAAATCGAACTAACACCAGAATAACACCGAGACGCTCCACCAAAACCACATGATAAATTTCTATTGGTGACACCTTCTAAGTAGCAACCATGTCAACCTGTAGTTCACACTCTGTTTTGTCGTTCAGCTTGATCTCCATTGCTAATTTAATACACAATTTCATCATGTTATCAACCTCAAACTAGATCTAAAATGAAACAATTTACACTAGAATGCTAAGATCTCATTTGATACAAAACAAAATTAAGTGAAGTTTGATCTTATACCATCATCTAAGTTATACGCACTTATCTATAAGGCTAAGTGGACATGCAATGTTCATTCGTTCCATAAAGGTCCAAAACCATGATAGAAAAAAGAGTTTTAAAGTTATACCTTAGTTTAAGAGGTAATGCCTCAGTTGGATGGCTTGAGAAGTTTCACCTTGGTCGCACGAACCTCCAATTGTTGATTTGAATTGTTGATATATCCAAGTATTAACTCAACCAAAAAATTACTCTCGTCTGGTCTAGAGCTTTTGTAAAGGGCTCGGGAAAGTAAAGTTTTGATTGTAGGTGTGATTTTAGTGTTCATGGAAGCTTTTGGGATAGTAAATTTTGAAATTTGGTGGAGTTGATTTAGTAGTAAAAAAAGTATCTTTGATTGGGGCTTCAAATTTAAGGTTTTTAGGTGGAGGAGAAAGATTAAAAACCATGTGATGAAGTTCACAGAGCTGTAAGAAGGATTTGGAAGGATATGAGTAGAGCTTTCTTAGGGTTTATGCACACACAATGAAGGGTGGCGAATTTATAGACCAAAAAATGGTGATCAATTGGCCAAACTAGGGGTGGAAATGTTTCTTTTATGGTGTTGAGGTGGAGGCAAGGCTCCAATGCGAGTGATCCAAGTAGGATGGGGTGGTATTTTAAAATTTTCTTATAAGTGGAGCTTGGGTTTGGGTTTTATGGCAACCAAGGTGGCCTGCAAAGGTGTGGAAGATTGTTATCATTCTGAGGAAGTGTAGGGATGGAGGATAGAGCATTGAATTGCTCTGTGCAAAGTGTTCAAGGGTTTGATGTAATAGAAAGGGTTTTGAATTTATATTACAGTTAACATGGGCTTTAGTCATGAAAACATGTTTGGGGTGGTCTCAAAAATTTTTAAGGTTTCTATCCAGCTTGGGGTTAAGTCTCTGTCCAAGAGATGAGGGATTAAATTTTTTTTATAAACTGAAACAATGAATGAAGTACAGTACTTTTGGCCAAGAGTGGAAAGGGATTCCTCCATTTTCCATTTTGGTGACTGTATTTGTGTAGAGTGTGTAGATTTCAGTTGATTTCATGTGGAGAAAATGAAGATTTTAAGTACTATGAAGGTATTATTGGTTGTGTTATCATGGCTATTTTGGGGTGGTGTTGGAGTTGAGCCGCGATAGTAGTGTTATTAGTGGTATTATTAGGATTTTTACTGAGTTGTAATTAGAGTAGGAATCACAGGGTGGGGTTATTGGTGTAGGAATCATGACATTTTTATGATCTTCATGGCGATGAATGAAAAATATGAACGTTATTGTAGGCGTATTGCTCGATGAGGGGTGTTATCGTAGGGAGTTGCGCTGTGCCGCGGGGGTAGTGTTTTTTGTGGTGGTATTATGGTTGTATTATTATGTTATTGAGGTTTCACAATGCATTGCCACATGGTTATGCCAAGGTGGTTTTATTGTGGGGGTATTGTGGTAGTATTTTGGTGTTATTGGTGTGTAATATTAGTGTTTTTATGGGGTTATGCCACAGTCATGTGGTGGTGTTATTTGAGTATGGTCGTGATAACAAAATCATGGTTTTTTGGTGTTATTT
The DNA here is from genome assembly GCF_001263595.1 of Phalaenopsis equestris. Lineage (NCBI taxonomy): Eukaryota > Viridiplantae > Streptophyta > Magnoliopsida > Asparagales > Orchidaceae > Phalaenopsis > Phalaenopsis equestris. Next base: position 209,084 of record NW_018228749.1, read on the forward strand.
GTGGTTTTATTTACTTGTATTTAGCCAAAATCAAGCATAAACCAAACTTAAACCCGTTTCGTACTTCATATCAACTCATAAACAGATGATAGAAGTCAATTGATGACTTTTAGTGATTGTCATGAGGGATGTTTGAGTGGGAAATTGACAGCTTTTTGATTTATGTGGAATTTGATGTGAATCAAATTTGATTTTGGATTTGAGTTAAAATTTAATGTAAAATGGATATGATTTTGGATGTTGTGTGAGATTTAATGCAATTTAAAGTGGATTAGTCAATTTGGTGTCCATGGAAATGTCGGTAGCATTAATCTTTGAAAATAAATTTTAATTTAATATACATTTAATTTTGATTTGAAAGAAAAAAAATATTAATCTAATTTTAAAAGATATTAGACTAACAACATCTCATGTATTATATAGTTTAAATAATTGAACACAACACTACATATAAACTAAAGAAACTTTTGACATTTGTTTAGTCTACAAACCATGTGTGAGACCAACAAGTTCCCCTATCTAATATATGTATTAGATTTGGTTTATATTACATGGGTTTTACAGATCATTATAGGGCAAGCTTCTATAGTTAACTACATCTGAAATGACCGAAGACATTTATAAAAACCCTCGATAAAGATCAGAGGTTTCATCCTCAAGATAATTTTTTGGGGTAGCTTGTAATGGATAGCAAGTGGGATAGGATTAAGTAAGAACATTATTTTAGGAGTCAATGGAGTGAATACTTGGGGATGTCACAGAATAGAGGCGAACCTCAGTGACTTCCCAAGCTATGCTAGTGATGGGCTTTATATTTTCTAATTCATTTTTGTTCAATCCTGCCAATTATTAAATATAGGGCTTATACTTGTATAATATCCAATTATGCAAATAACTCAAAAAATAAGAGGATTTACATTGTATCAAATGATGACCTCAAAATTCTAAGGTGCGTTAGGGCTTACATTGCATAATGTACAAAAGCCTACGAGATTGAGTGAGGTTTTATGTCACACCAGGAAGACGACCTCGAAGTCCTTTAGCATATTTTTTTAATTCTATGGAATGGTATAGCTAATGTCGACTTATTTTTCTGTTGTAGACTGTTTCCATCATTTGGTTGCGGTTTGCTTAAACGCTCCTCTTCGAAGTACAACTCAGGGATTATGTGTCTTATGAACTATGATCGTTTATGTTTTATGTTTGGGTTTTTTTTGCTATTGTTGTTTGAATGTTTGGGGGGGTTTTAAATTAAGTTAAGCGACATCACTCAAGATCCCATTGTTCTATTATTCTGGCACCACCATTTTCTCTTCAATTTACTTAGTCTAAACAAGTAGTTAAATTTATTTAGATCGAAGAATTCTTGTTAGCAATCGTAGGTTCCCTCATCCGAGGGAATCTTGTAAACCCAAAAGAAGTAGATTAAGTGCATTCAAAGGGTTTGAGATGTATTATTATTGTTGAAATAGTATTTTTAGCAAGTAAATTGAAACATGCATGGGTAAGAAAATGATGTAAGGTAAAGTAGTAAAAGTGCAGTACATAAATTATAAGGTACGTATTTGATGTTCCTAGTGCAACTGCATTTGTTAGTAGCATAAACTTAGTATAATAAATTGCAAGAATTTTAAATGAGTTGCAAACAATATGGCACAAATGAAACCCAAAACAAGTTATCCAAAAACATGAGCAATTAAAACATATCCTGATGTCACATATGGAAGATCGAGATCAAGTGCAAGGCATTGGTGAAGGTGGAAGCTCATATATGGGTTGTTTGCTTTATTATCTAACAACGGAAAAAGACACCATCGTAAAAGTTTGAGGAAGGGCAACTCTTAACCTCAATCTAAGTAATTAATGAGTATACCTTTATAAGATTTCATGAAAAAATTATTTTAGTTTTTTCATGCAAATAGGTTCATTTAACACTCAAAAGTAATCACATCACCAAAAGGATTTTTTTTAGGTTTATAGTGTTAGATATGTTTTGTAACACACTGTAGTCCTCAAGCTAATCCTTCTAATCAGATTAAGAGTAGCAGCAGCCTAATAAAGGTTGGGGCAACACCTACCAGTGGTTGATGAACAACATCGTCAGTCGTACCACCTTTCCCAACTGATGCATGGAGTAGGAGATAATATTCTAATTCCCCCTTCATATCCTTCATTTAGCAAACATAAGAGATCTCATCATCCCCCTCACTACAAAGACCTTTATCTAGCACTAGCTCGATGATCCATTTGTGGCATAAACAAATATCCACAATTGCTCACAAGGATTTGAATATATTATTGAAGACTCAAACCTATGAGCATTGGGTTTAAATGTAGGATAAGTGGTTTAGGATATTGTGTTGGAATTGGTGCATTATGAGTACTTGAATTATTTTTTGGTGGATCCCTAAAATATTTTGAGCATGATTTTCTTCAAGGAACAGTAATAGGTTCAGATGTACATCAAAATGTTTGAAATCTTGCAAAGGGGTTTGGGGCATAACCCTAAACCACTTTAGAAATTTCGACATCATATCAAGTTCTACTAATCTTATTATGTTGTTGAATTAACAACCCTACTTAAGTTACGTTATAGTTAAGGTGTGTTAACAAGTGCTCAGTGAGCAGACCTGCAATTACACGATTATTTAATTTTGGAGATATGGCCAAAATCTTGACACAACTTATATTTAGCTTCTATTGTGAAAATTTATATATTACATAAAGATAATAAGATGTATTTACACACAAGGGGTACTACAAAAGTATACATCTTGTTTCAAGTAATATAAGATTTTCTTTAAAAATCCCAGTATCTATCCAATGAGGAAACTCTAAAACTCCTATAAAATTAACTTTAATAAGACCAACTATTAACTGTATAAATACTTATATGGAAATGATTGCAAGTTTTTGAGAAATATCTAATTCTATAGAATTAAAGGAATACTAATGTGCTAAAAAAATGCAAAATGTAAATGCAAGGCTATCTAAAAAGGTTTTAAAATTCAAAGTTACTTTTACTCTAATCTATTAATTTTTGAAGAGTTCAAATTTGCATAAAGCATCCTTCCCCATTCAATGAGTTTATATTTATTGTAGGAAAACAATTTTAAAATATAGCTAAGCTATTATGCCAAATAGAAGAAATTGTTTTCTTTAACCTCGATCAAGCGTACAAAAAACTTTTGCTAATCCAGAGTTTTGTTCTTAAACACGATGTTAGGCTCGAAATATACTAGCTCTAACTCTAGAGCTCCCACTTTCCCTCCTTTGAGGGCTATAATCTCACTTTAGTTTCCAAACATCTAGACCAAATTGGGTTTTTTAGTCTCTCACCCTAAAATCTTCAATTCTACGCCCATCAAAACTTACTTCCTTATTTTTTTGTGCTTAACCTCTAGGACTGCATTTTCATCCATAAGACTAAATCTGATTCTTACTATGTTGGAGCATAGCGCATTTCTGGTCACTATAATTTACACCAATTTTTAACAAATCAATTGGTTAGATTGATAAGTAAATGAAGCATAAAGTTTGAATCATAACAATCTATGGAATTTTAAAAGCACTTCTACTAAACTAAAGTCCTACAAAAAATTATTCCTTATTGTAGGGAGAAAGAAAAAGGAAACTACTCAGATCTCATGGGGAAAAAATAACAACACATGGATTTATAGATAAATATAATTTTACAAGTCAAGAAAAAGTAAAATAAATAAAGTACAAAACTTTTATTAAACTCCTTCCTAAGCAATCCTTCATGTTCCTTTAAATCACTCACCCTTCTTACAATTCACTCCAAAATTTCATGGAATTAGTAGTGAAGAAGATATCTCTCACATCTCCTCTTCTCCTCCAAATCCATAGCAAGCCTCCAAGAATTTGTCCTCTCTAGAAAGAATCCACTTCTCAATAAAAGACTCCCTTTTCTTCCTCCTAAAAGTCTCTCTTTTGAATCTCTAGAAGTCTCTTTAAATAGAGCTCTCAAAATCCCAAAGATTCTCTTCAACACCTCTTTAAAATTTATCCAATTTTAATGGATCTTCTAGATAACCATCACTAACACCTACGCTCTATGCTCTCTGTTGTTTAGTGCTATTCTAGTGTGTAGGCTCCAAATCAAAAAAGGCTTTTTTGTATCATTTTACTCCAATTTGCTCCATTTGCTCTATTTACTCCATTTAGTGTTCCTACAACCAAAAATATAAATAATACATTTCATTAAAGCATAATATCATAAAAAATAGGCATTAAATGTATAAATAAAGACAATATAGTTTAGGCATGTCAAAATCTCCCAAACATAGTTTTTACTTATCCTTAAGTAACTTTTTTCTTCTTAAAAGTATGTACACATGACTTAATATGTGGTAGTGAGTTTCATTAAAGACCTTTATAGTTTTGTTTTAACAATGTGGTAGTCATGAAGTTAGGAAATTCTGAATAATTTAACTTAGAAATAAGGCATAAGAATATTTTGCAATCAAGTCTAGGAATTCTAATTCCTCTATTCATTTCAAAATATAATTGAAGTTTGAAAAACATAGGAGTTTCAAAAAAATAACCGATAGAATTTGACAGAACTCTACTAGTAAAAGTAAATTAATATTGTAGAAAATAAAAGCTCAAAAATGTAATTATGTCTCTTTCTTTAAAAGGATTTCTATGAAGTCACTTTTTAACTACATCCCCTCAAGCTTCTCCTTACTTTCACGTATTATTTTTTTCTTTATTTTTCTATTCTTTTTCTTTTTTACTTTCAGAAACATTTTCAATCCTTTCTTTTTCCTTTTGTCAGTGAGGATTAATATATCTAGAGCAACCTTTAATGATTTTGAACTTCACTATCCTTCTTTTAAAGTTAGAAACTCATCACATTTTTTTTATTTTGACAATTTGCATTATTTTTCAAAAATAATTTTTCATTGAGTTTCAATTTTTTATAGTATAGATCTAAGATCCTTAGTATTTCAATAGACAATTTCTTTCCTACTTTAGATAGTAAAACTATATTCCATTTCTCTTTTACTTAACATCTTTATACTTAGAACTAATCTTTATCACAAAAAATTTACTTAATTCTTACCACAACATTTATAGAATAGAAAAATATAGTTCTATGAAAATAACACCACTGCCTCATATTACTATAAAAAGATATTTTCTTTGGATAAAGTTTCTTAAGGACAATTACAATTATGTTTTTTAATAGTTTTTCTCCCTCCCCCAAACTTAATTTTTTCTTAACAGATTAAAATATTTATAACTGAAAAGATAAAGTCAAGATGAAAATTTTAAAAATGATTTTAAAAAAAAAAATGTGTAACATGAAAATATGTAAGTACAGGAAGCAGATACACAATAGCAGTAGAGCCTAATTAACATGTATATAACAAAAATAAATTGCTAAGTAAATGAGTTTTTTTAAACAACATGCATGGACAACAACAGAAATATAGTAAAATATTTAATTGTGGAACAACACAAACACTAAGCAGTATAAGCAACAAACAGTAATAAGTCCAAATTACAACAAGTTCATAACATCAACTTTTACACTAAAGAGTTCAAGTCATTAAATAAAGTAAATAAATACCAAAAAAAACACACAAAGATACGAATCCTCATGATCATCTTCATCTGTCTCCTCATTAATCTCCTCCACCTCTTCCTTATATTCCTCGGTGTGATAGTTCAAAAATGGAGACCAGGGTGGAAACTAAACATTATGGTCTCTATGTAGAAATATCACAAAAGATGAATTGAAACTGCTATCATAGATATGTTTGAGTTTCAAGTATCCCTGGAAATGATCAATCTTATAATCAATATCAGTCACTTTGCCCTGAAGGTATGTTATGTCCTCCGTCAAAGCCTAATAATCATTACGAAGATCTTATAGAGTGGCAAAAGATTGAGCAGCAGTACGGGAAGTATATGGTCTGGATGTAGAGGTTGAAGGAATATCTGAACCTCCTCCCCTATATCTCATTCTAGCAAGCAACTCATGTACTTGAACATTGGTTTTACAAATAGGCTTAAAAGGTTGCATCTGTTCTTCCCAACTCTCATATCTGACCTTTAATTTCTTACATAAACTAAAAACTAGGGCATGGAAACCTAATCCACCTGTACACTCACTCCTAGAAAATTTTTTTTTGATAAATTATAGATCCAATATTTATATTCTTCATCTATTGAATGCAAAAATTCAAATATGCTATCTCCTTGGTCATTTCACTAAGATGATTAGTGGGACGAAGTCACGAGATTACCTTATGATTGTACTTAATTTTCCAAACTCAACTTCCATTAGTTAAAGATTTAAACACCTTGTCCAACTATGATGTAGAAAACTCAAATGAAGAATACTAACAGTTCATAACTTTTAAAAACTTGAATAGAGCATTGATGTATTCAGGAGTAACTTCCACTCTTCTTCCTTGAACATAATCTTGATCAACAGAAGCTTCAGGGAATTGGCATAAGGTTCTTGGACAAAAGAAATTATTGCAACTACAGTGAAGTCACAAAAACTTTCCTAACACTTGGTTATAATTAATCTTTCAAATGCTCCCCAAGAGTTGGACATGCCAAAGGATTGCAATCCATGATTCTTGATATTGAGTGAGATCTCAAAGTTCTATTACTTCAAAATCTTCTAAAATGGTGAACTTTTGAGGGTTTAAAATGGCAAAAGCCTTAAGAAAATTGTGGTATTTCTCGATCCTATTACTGTGGCGCTTAGGTGTCAGGCTCTCTGTATTCGAGGCTTAGGCGCCAATGCACAATAAAATAATGAATCATCATAGGTCCAAAATACACATCTTAACCTCCCCTTATTCATGAATTAAATCATTTTAAGTAGTAATAACACATGTTCAACTCTTAAACTCAATTAATCAAATACATAAAAATTTAAACAAACTAAACTCAATTCAATATGATAACTATGGGTTGCCTCCAACAATTCTCTTGGTTTAACATTGTCAGCCCAACATATCCATATCTTTCTCATGTTGACCCAACTTTAAGATTTCATTAGATATAGATCTATTTCCATCAAATTAAGGTTTCAGCCTATGTCCATTCACTTTGAAAATTTTATCATTTTTTTTATCCTTAATATGCACAGCACCATAAGGATAAACTTTTATTGTAATGAATGGCCCCTACCACCTAGACTGTGATTTCTAAGGAAATAATTTCAATCTTGAATTTTATAGTAAAACTTCTTTTCCAAGTTTTAGATTATTTATTAAAATCTTCTGATCATGCCATAATTTCAACTATTCTTTATAAATCTTTGAATTATCATATGATTCATTTCTGATTTCCTCAAGCTCATTTAAATCCAAAAATTGTCTCCCACCAACAACTTTCATGTTATAATTAAATTCTTCGATAGCCCAATAAGCTTTTTGTTCTATTTCTACTGTTAAGTGATAATCCTTCCCAAATTTTAGTTTATATTAGTTCATTCCTGTAAGAGTTTATATGCCTTCATATAAGTTCATAATGCTTCATCCAGTCTATTAGACTAATGCATCCAATTAGGGTTTATAGTTTTCTCTAAAATTCTTTTCTTTTCTCGATGGGATAATTCAGGTAGATTGCTAATGTCAGAATGATAAGCAATGGTAATTCTATGTCTAATACTATATTTATTTACTATTGTATCAATCTTCTTATTTCTAAATTGAATTCCCCTATCTGTAATTATGACTTTCGACATCCAAAATCTTTTTAAAATATTTCTCTTTAAAAATTTTGTAACACTTCTAGCATCACAGGGAGATAAATCAACAGCTTCTATCCACTTTAGAACATAATCCACAACAACTAATATGTATATATTTCTGACGGATGGTATAAATGGTCCCATAAAGTCTAAACCCTAAACAACAAAAATTTCAAGCTCTAAAGTGACATTGAGGGGCATTTCATTTCTTTTAGAAATATTGCCTACCTGATGACATCAATCACATGTTTTTTTTATAAGAAATAACATCTCTAAATATTGTAGGCTAATAAAATGCAAAATTTTAAATTTTATGTGCAGTTTAATCAATCCCAAAATGTCCCCCAAAATCAAAAGCATGACATTCTTGAAAATTTTGTTGAGTTTCTTCCCTAGGAACACATCTTCTAATAATTTGATCCTTGATTTTGCATCTTTCTTCAACATCAAATATTTAATAGTATAGTTATCTCTATACACTGTACGTTTACTTACAATAAAATAAGACTTAAATTTATCAAAGGCATATACTATTGCTAATAATTTTCTTTTCATAGTAGTATAATTAATTTAAGCTTCATTAAGAGTTTTGTTAGCATATTATATTAATTTGAAAATTTTATCTTATTTTTGTCCCAAAACAACCCAAACAGCATAATCACTCGCATTACACATCAACTCAAATGGTTTCCTCAAATTAGGTGAAACAATAATAGAAGGAGTGATTAATTTTTCTTTTAATAACTTGATGATATTTATGCACTCCTGATTAAAATTAAATAAGGCATATTTTTTCTAAAAGTTGGCATAGAGGCTAAGTAACTTTTGAAAAATCTCTCATGTATAAGTTGTAGAAACCAAATTGTCCAAAGAAAATCCTAACTCCTTTCATTTTAGTATAAGGAGGTAGTTTAACAATAACTTGAAATTTTGTTAGATCTATTTCCAAACTATTTTTAGAAATTTTATGTTCAAGTACAATTACCCTAAAATAATAAATTGTCATTTATCCCAATTAAGAACTAGATTTGTCTCTTCACAATGTTTTAGTACTTTTCCTAAATGTTTTATACATGATTCAAATGAAGTACAAAACACTGAAAAGTCATCCATAAAAGCATCTATTCCTTTCTCAATTAAATTATAGAAAATTGACGTCATACATCTTTGAAAAGTTGCAGGTGCATTGCATAATCCAAATGATATCCTTCTAAAAGCAAAAGTTTCATAAGGAGTCATGAATGTGGTCTTTTTTTTATCTTCATTAGCTATAGAAATTTGGTGATAACTGGTATATTCATAAAAAAAAAGAAATATTTATGACCTGTTATCCAGTCTAACATTTGATCTAGAAAAGGTAAAGGAAAGTGATATTTCCTAGTAGAGAGATTTAATTTTCTATAATAAACACAGATTTTGCCACCATGTGACTTATCAAGTAAGAATTAATTCATTTTTTTCAATAACAGATACAATTACTCCCCCTTTCATAGGAACACAGCGGATAAGATTAACCCAAGCACTATTTGAAATAGGATAAAAAATTTGAGCATCTAAAAACTTTATAATTTCTTTCTTATAAACTTCTTTCATTATACAGTTCAGTCTCCATTGTGGATCAGCCCTCGGTGTATGATTCTGTTCATTAAAATTTTTTGAATACAAATTAAAGGACTAATTCCTTTAATATCAGCTATCGTCCATCCAAATGATTTTTAATAATTCTTTAAAATTTCCATTAATTTATGTTATTGATTTTTAATTAGGCCTGAGGATATTATAACAGGTAATGTAGATTAGTTTCCTAGAAAAACATACTTTAAATGCATAGGGAGAACATTCATATTTAGTTCAGGCAGATTTTTTAATCAAAGACAAAAAGACCTGATGTTTTCAATCCTGTCCGACAACTCAAATTTTCTTGAACATAATCTGTATCTTCATTAATCTTTTCATCTTTCAAATCAATATCTTCTTTATTCTTAATTTATTATTTTTACAATTTGTCATCATAATGTTACTTGAAATGACTGATACTCAGTTGATTGATAAGTTCCATTCTAAAACATTCATCCTCTCTTCCCTTTGATGGATATTTCATTGCTTTTGATATATTGAATGTCACTTCCTGATCATTGACTTTCATGGTTAACTTACCTTTTTGCACATCTATCATAGTTCTTTTAGTAGTAAAAAAAGGTTTCCTTAAAATTAGTGGGATTTCTTTATCTTCCTCCATATCTAATACAATGAAATCAACATGAATAAAAAAAATTATCCACCTTTACTAACACATCTTCTATAATCCCCTTTGGGTAAGTAATTGATTTATCAACTAACTTAAGAGTTACAGAAGAGGGAGAAATCTTTCTTAAGCCTAACCTTTGAAAAATAGATAGAAGCATAAGGTTAATGTGAGCCCCTAAATCACATAAAACTTTCCCATATAATATATCTCCTATTTCACATGGAATAGTAAAGCTACCAGTATCTTTTAGTTTCTTCTAAATTATTGCGCTACACTCTTCTCTGAGGACAATGGTCTAATTGTCTATAATCTTCCTCTTCTTGTTAAAATTTTTCTTCATAAACTTTAAGTAGCTCGACATCTGTTATAGAGCTTCAAAAAATGGAATATTACTAGTTAACTTCTTAAAAATTGTTTATCTAATTTCTATTATTGAAGTCTCTAATTTAAATTAATCTTCGTCGGAGAAATATGATTTTTTAGGTGTTGAGGAATATCTTCATCAAACATTTTAAATTCTTTTTCTCTCTTTCACAACTTTAATCTCTTTCTGAACTCTTGTCTTCAATTCTCTTCCACTTCTTAATTGGACAACTTTAACTTGTTCGTTTTTCCAGTCTTTAGGGTTAACTTCAGTATTAATAAGAAGACATGCCTAAATCCTATTGTTAAGGGCATTAGCAAATTATTATAGTTGATTTTACATATATTTATTTTTTGCTCCTTGACTATGTAATTGATTAAACACATATAACACCAGTTCTTCTATAGACAACTTCTTCCCTTTAATTTTTTATTATTTTTAAATTTCAGAAGATAAGTTGGTCTATAGTTAGTACTTCCCTGGTTGTTCCAATTTCTTAAAGGGTTCGCATGATTGTTTCCTCATTGCTGGTTAGTTCCACCAGTATTGTAATGCTAGTTAAAGTTTGGGTGGTTTTTCCAACCTAGGTTGTAAAAGATAGAATAGAAGTTATTAAGTTTATTGTTAGTTACCTTCAAAGTCTTAAATATAAGAATGTTGGAATCCATCATTTTTCCAACTGAATCTTCCTTAATCACTTCAAGTGTTTTGAGATAAATTCATTCCCAATTGATCTAACTTACTTGATATTGTAGATACTTTATAACATAAAATTAGCTTCAAAATCATGAAGTCTAGCTATTCTTTTAGGATTTAGCCATTTAAAAGGCCTTTGAAAATCATCTGTAGCCATTTTTTCAATTAAAGAATAGGCTTCAACAAAAGGTTTTGACATTAATGATCCACAATCAGTAGCATCAATAGTATATCTCAAAGGTCCTATTAACCCAATATGTATGTTTGAATTATTAACCAATCGGGCAAATAAAGGTGTTCACACTTCCTAAGAAGTTCATTAAATTGCTCTAAAGCCTCGTATATTGATTCTCCTTCAAACGGACAAAATGATTTATTATCATTTCTATGCTTAGCAGTCTTTGATAGTGGAAAATACTTAGCCAAGAATTTTTATTCTAGGTCACTCCAAGTTTTAATAGATTCAGGTCCTAATTAGTTTAACCAAATTTTAACTTTATCCATTAAGGAAAAAGGAAAAAGCTTAAGTCTAACAACATCAATGGAGACACCATTATATAGAAATGTCGCGCAAAGTTCTAAGAATCTTGAAAGATGTAAGTTAGGATCTTCAGATGGAGTACCCAATTGGTTATTTTGTGCTACTGAATGATAGCAATGTTTAATTCAAATGTATTAGCTTCTATGATAGGAGTTTGTATACTTCAATGAGTTTTATCTACTGTAGGGTTAGCATAATCCCTTATTGGTTTTGGTACATTCTCATCAACTTGATTTTCTAAATTATTATGTATATTATTTGTCATTTATTTGAAATTATTTTTTTTTTAATTTTATAATAGTTTACTTGTCGGCACTATTTTTGTTGTGGGGTTTGCCCGTAAGAAGCTGTCGGTCATCGGAATTGAAATCCCATTGCCTGCATCGAAAGGACGTTTTAAAAAATTTTAGTTTTGAAGAAGATGAAGTCAGACTGACCCCATAATTTTCATAGTTTAGATGAAAGAGCGCTTTACATCAAATCTTGTATCTATCCTAAAGGATGAACACAAGAGTTAAGGGTGAGGCTCGATCAAATAAACTAAATAAAGTTATAACATCCGTTTGGTCTGCGAAACCAATGTATTGGCCGACAAGTTCCCTTATTTAATATAAGGAATTAAATAGGGTTTATATTATGCTGGGTTCGGGAAAAGCTTCCTATAAGGGCAATCCCCTATAGTTAATTACATCATAGATAACTGAAGTTACCTAAGAATACTCTCGATAAAATTCAACAAAAATTACCTTTAAGGAGTTCAAATGGTAACGACATTTCAAAGATATCGGACCAAGAAGTGTTAAGGGGGATTGATTCAAATTTGGAACATTTTCTTTTGGAGTCCAAAGGAGGAAACACTAGAGGATGTCACAGATCCGAAGGAAAAATTTCGGTGACTTCCTAAGCTGTCCTACTATTTGGCTTCAATTTAGAAGAAATCAGTTAAATGTTTCATCCTGCAATTTTTTATTTATTAGGATTTACATTTGTGTGAAGCAATCAGCACAAATAACGTTGAAGATATGAGGATTTAAGTCGTGACAAACGACTATCTCGGAGTCCTAAGACGAGTTTAGGACTTATATTATACAATATGGTTCTACAAAGGCCTAAAAAATGTGTTTGAGGATTTATGTTGCACTAGGAAAACAACCTCAAATTCCTATGGCTTTGTTGTTTAAAACTAAAGAAGGATGTGTTGTTGTAGATCCTCTCGCTGTTGAAGACGGCCGGGCTGCCCACCATGTAAGCTCCAAGCTCCTTATAGCAGAGTTCAAGTTTCCTAGGTCATTTGGTTATAATGTCAAATCGGGTGGCCCTATGGTTAAAGTTCTTTAAATTTTATTATGGGCATATTAAAGTTGATTAAAGCGACACCGGTCAAGATCCCACGGTTCCATCATCCCGGTACCACTATTTTCTATTAGAATCACTTAGTCCAAATGAATTTACTAAACTCAACTTAATGAGTTCCATAATTTCATTTAGACCGTGAAAAACCTCGTTAGCAACCGTAGGTTACCTCCTCCGAGGG